>NC_052955.1:1854943-1952443 GCF_013358895.1 Oreochromis aureus | reverse complement strand
CCGTCTGTGGTGTGAATGACCTGCTGATGTCAGCTGTAGTTTCTCGTCTTTGGGCTGCTTTACAGTCACAGTACTGAGAGCAGCAGTTGTGATTGTGCACAATGAAGCTCTCAGCTTGTTGCCTTTGAAATGGTTGCGTTGAGGACTGAGACCAGCTCTGAAACCAGTTGCAGTCAGTTCCTGTCTTCAAAGCGTCTTCAGTGCGTCAAGATGGCAACAAAACGGGCTGTGATTGATGGCATCTGCATCCAATCAATAGCTGTGTCTAAATTTACAGGCTGCATCCTCCTGAGGACCCGGCCTTCGCGGTCTACGTGTGCTGGGTCTTCTGAAGGCGGAGAAGGCCGAAGTGAGCGGCTGTGAAATGGGACGGTCTAGCCTTCAGATCTGCGTCACCGCTGTCTCGGTGGAGTTTAATAAACTCAGCCGTCTGCTCCTTGCTATGTAAAATATAACAGGACACTGGAGTAAACCATAGACCGTTTCACACTTCTGTTTAATCAGTTTTCTGTTTGACGTTTATTCAGCTGTGTGAAAACTATAACTTTAATCTCAGCCAAACCGATTTAGTCAGGAACAAATACAACACTGAAAAAGCCAAACAGAAACATGTTTAAGTTATCTAAGTAACTTATATATCATGTTTAACCTGAGTAGCCAAAGTCCGCGGGGATCTGAAAATGATGAAGCCGGGAGTTCGCTGTTCTCACCGGCTCTAGTGACCCTCGACCTCCCGGTCAGCTATCAAGCTGGTGGATAACAGACGTCTCTGAAAACGTCGGTGCACTTTTGCAAATATGTGATGTCTTGATAAACCGAGCAGATATTTGAAGTTTACACAGCTACTTTCTCGCCTGAAAATATCTTAAAAGTTTATTTTGTGACACAGAAACAGTAATAAGAGTAATATTAAAACTTAGTAGCGGCCGCCATTGTTGGAAGCTGGAATAGGCTGGGCCGCGCTATGAATTCTGGGATATGGTTGGCAACGAAGGACACACCTGACAAATCTTGGGAAAAGGAGAACGCATTTGTTCGGTGCATTTGGACAGCCTTTGTCGAGTCGCTATGACGTAATCGGCCTTCAGATGCGGCCTCAGGAGGATGCAGCCTATGAATTTGGTAATTTGGCGAATAACTGCCGCCTCCTGTAAGAAAGCTAACGGCCGGCTCTTGTTACTGTTCTGCATCTGAAATGGAAACAGATTTGTTCCTCCGTTCTCGTGTTTTGGCTGCAGACATCCAGTCAGGAATCAATGATAAATTTGGGCAGGAGGCGGGTGATCCGCTGCCAGCCCTTCTTATGAAATGATTCCTGTTATGACTTTTTTTTGGGGATGTTCTGTTTCCTCCAGCAGCCGTTAATCAGCTGATTATCTACACAGTCATTAATCAGCCGCGAGCACAAACACGCTGAAGGTCAAGGCTGAGGTCTGTGCCTCCCTCTGATTGGTTATCAGCTCCTCTTCCTGGCTTCCTGTCTGTTTTGTGACACTGAAAAGGTCGTGACTCCTTCACCTTCACGTGATGCTTAAATGTCGTGTTGAACTCGTCCACACGTGTGTGACGACACTGTTGGAGCAGCGGGGTGTTTCTGAGGTTGTGATGGATGTGAACGTTTGGATGACAGGTGGAACATCTAATCTGTGCTCAGCTGTAGTCTGACTGGCTGGTGTTTTTGCTCCTGACAATAAAGTGACATTAATCAGGCAGACTTTTAGGATCTAAAATAAAACAGCACAGGCAAAAACAAGCGTCAGACGCCGTGCTTCATCTGTGAGACCAAATGAAGCAACATGACGGAGGTGAGCAGCAGCCCTAACCCAGACACCGCAAACAGAGCTCCAGAGCTTCAATCTCAGGTGGGCCCGGCCAATAAAACCAGTGCACAATAAGATAAAGTCGCGCTGCACGGTCCTCCCTTTCATCATTCCTTTCTGTGTTTTGGGCCGCAGACAGACTTTAAAGAGCTGAAACCATCAGCCGTGTGCCTCGGCTCGTCACTGCAGTCAAACGACTTCATAACTACGTGATGTGAGGAGCACACGAGGTACCCGAGCTGAATTAGGATGTACACTCTGTATCTTTGTGTGGATACTGTCACTGAACGCATGTCTGCCTGTGCATATATGAAAGTCAGTGTCCTCTCAAGTGATGGAAACATGACTGCAAGGGCGCACAGGGAGCGGATGTTGTTCATGTTGTTGGTTTCCAGTCTCACCAGCTCAGGACACGCCGCTGCTGCCAGAAATAGACTCTCAGACACATACACACACACACACATGTGAGGAAAACAGTGACAAAAACGAGCAGAGTGAAGTGGGAAGTGATTCAGTGGTGTTGGTTCCATAAATACCCAGCAGCCCTGGCGGCAGGCTCAGGAAACCCATGTGGAGCCCAGTGGCGCTCGCACACAGCCTGTTTTCTTCAAGAGGGTCGCAGGGCATCGCGGAAGCTTCTGGACACAAACAATAGGAGCGGAAAGGACAGCGATAGTGTGACAGGCAGAGGCGAGGACTCCTGGGTCCACGGGGCGGGGCCCGGGTACAGCCTCCAGACTGCCAGGAGCGGGTTGGCAGGGGGACCAGCGTTGGACGGGGGGTGGGGGTCAAACACCGAGAAATCAAGTGGTGTGAATGTTAGGACTGACCGTGTTATAGGCAGCCTATGGATGCAGCTTCCCGTAGACTGCATCCAGGTTGGGATAATCTGGGATCAAATCCTCTCATCCAGTTAGGGTCGCCGGCCCTGTGTGTGTCCATGTTTTATTGACGGAAGTCTGAAGGAAGTCTGCTTTCATTTTTCAGCACAGATTTGTTAAAACAGTCCTGCTCAGTAATATAGTTTAGTCCTCGCAGGTGGAGTTTACAGAGTGGACATTAATAACTGCCGCGCTGGTTGAGCGATTCTCCGAAGGCCACATTTAATCATTACAAAGTTCCCCGTGAATCATTACCGAGCTGCTGTCTGTTAATGTTTGGAGAGTTTATGAGTCTTTGTCTTCAGGCTTTATGGTTTTGGGAACATGTGACACCAGCTGCTTTACGACAGGGCAGTATCTGCTCTCTGTCGCCACCGTCACGCTGTGTTTGGCCACCCTGCATCAGTTCTGCTGGCGGGCTTACTGGCGCCTCAGACTGCTGACATTATTTCGGCCAATTGGAGAGCTCGATTTTCTGAAAATGTTCCTGAAGACGTTTAAAGGAACCGTTAGGTGCCTTGAAGCAGTCCTGCAGCCCGTTTATAGCTTTTATCTGTTTCTTGATTCATATGTTCAACAGTGTTTTGCATTGTCATGCATGTCATAGTTAGTGTTAGGTGTGTCCTGATGTGCGTCAGAACACCTTCGTCCTCCTGTGATTCATCAAAGCTGTGCTATCTTTGAAGAACAATTTATCTTCTGTTCTCTGACAGCCCCAACCCTAACCCAGCTCTGAAAACGCGTCTCAGCATAAAGACCTGACAGTTTTTTCTCGTTGGGTGGAAATGAAATATTCAGCCTTTTTTAAATTTTCCTGCGTTTGTAAACAAAGACCGGCACATGGAAGAGGAAGTCTTGGCATGGATGTCCGCTGGCTGCATTGAAAGCCCCAAAATATCAGTCGTTATCCCCAGAGGCAAAGTCACCACACGCCTGTCCAGATATATCCGACGCTGTCTGTTCGTTTACGGGGTTATTCCTGTTGTCTGTCGGAGGCTTCTCCGTGGTTTCATGCAGGTTGTCAAAGTCTGTGATTAGTTTGAGCCAATAAGAAGGAACCTGTGCCTCAGGAATCAGCCGTGTGGATGTGGCGACCATCAGATTCCACATTAGAAACTAACTGTATTATTATTACTGTTTTATCATGGGATTATATTTATGATGCATACTAATCTTCCACATTAATGTCAAACTGACAGCTCGGACATCTTCGGGTAGGAGGCGGATGTGTTGCCATGGTCACCGTGAGTCCGGCCCTGACCTCTGCGTTATCAGAGCAGCTGTCAGAGTGTAACCGACAGCCTACGTCAGGGTGGAGTCTTATCAGAGCTCAAACACTGAAAACATTTCCTGCAAACTTACAAAAAAGCAGGTGTGTCCTTCAGGTGTGTCCCGTGGGCGATTATTCATCCCAATGAAAAGTTCAAAACTTGATTTAATGAAACGAAATAAAATCTTCTGAACTTTTTTCATTTTCAGCCTCAAACTTTTATTAGTATTTTATTCGTCTAATAATCATCCTTATTATATTGTAAAGATAATTAACTAACATAATAAAAGATGAACGGCAAATGTAATTTTCCAGTTAAACTAACAAACTGATGAATAAACTCATCAAACTAATCATGATTTAAAAAACGTGCGTCCTTCTTTATTTCCAGTGAATCTTAATTCCACATGGTTCAGTTTTCCTAATTTAAATCCAAGTTTCTTTGTTTGAGTCGACTTTAAACGACCTCTGCTGACGCCGACGCAGTGATGGGGCGGAAACGTGTTTTTCACTCAAAACGCGTTACGATGTTTTTATTAATTACAGAACATCAGCAGCAATGATCCATTTCTAATAGCTTATATGTCAGTAATTGTGAGAACAGGATTTGTATGATGGTTTTTCTGATGAGGAACTTGAGACACAAACAGCAGACTCTGGTCTTCACACACCAGCAGGGGCTCTGCAGCAAACTGGAGACAAACTGGAGCCAAACTGGTTCCTGTTTGGGCCTCTAATTTCTGACCTGTACAGCAATGATGAAAATCGTGATGATGTTTGTAGATGAATCTGGTTTGATTTTGCACATTAACAGTCAAAGTGCCCAGTAACATTATAAAGCTTTGACGCCTATCCCCTTCCTTCGTTCCCAGGTCTCTCCCTCCCTCTCCCCTCTCCCCCAGCTCCATCATGCCCATCCTCAAAAACCTCCCAGTGCGCCTAAAAGGTGGTCCGACTCTAGACAACGCCCTATTCATCCGCAGGATGAGCCTCAACATCACACCCCACCATCATAACCCCTTTGACAATGATGACGACAATATCCATGGTAATGGGGGCCATGGCAACCACTGGTCACCCGGCAGCTCGCTGCTGGACGGTGACGTGCCGAGGGACCGCAACCCATTCGAGGACGAGGAGGATGAGAACGAGGCCAACGAGGGGAAAAAAGGAAGTGGAGGAGGTTCGGTGAAGGGTTCCTTCAAGTTCATGTCCCCGCTGAAGAGCCTCGGGAAGCTGGGGAAGAACCTGAGGATGTCGGGAAAGAGTGCCACACTCTCCCCACAGGGGTCGCTGCAAGGGTCGCCCTCACCTTCACCTTCCCAAAAGAAAAAGAGAGGAAGGAGGAGTTCTGAAGGAAGTCTGCTCAGGTAAACGTGGGATTAGAGTAATGGCGACGAATGATTATGAATGGGCTGAGTTTTAAAGGATGAAATAAACCATTAAATTATCAAATAGACGGGAGAGAGGATTCACACTGACATTCAATATAGAAAGTAAGAACTTGGAAGGGCATTTGTGAATGTTTAGATAGGAGATTACAGGGATCTGTTGAGGTAGAGGAATAAAATCTGTCAGTATAACGTGGGTCAAGGGGAAGGGGGATTAGAGGCCTTGAGGAATACAGAGTGTTGATGTGGACGAGGTGGAACGATAAGCTTTTTGTTTTGGCGAATTCTTAAGTTCCAAGTTCAAGATACAAACAAACATTATGAGATTAGTAAAGTAAAAATGCCAGAGGTTATTGGATGGGTAGAGACCTCTGTGGGATAAGAACTGTGGACAGAGTTTGGTCCATAAAAGATGGTTGTTGAGATCGAGTTTGTTCGACGGGTGTTATTAATGGTTCGGGTGGAGGGGGGGTGTAGTTGCTGGACTTTGTTGTGACAGTCGATCTCTGAACTTTATGTTTTGTCTCCATAAAAGGTTTGCAGGAAAATATCGTGACCCCTCCCGTAAGGAATCATTTGCCAACGGTGAGGTGAACTGTTCGGAAAGCGAGTGCGACTCGACAAGCCGCCGCGTGTCCTTCATGAGGATGGTGGGCCTGGGGAAGACGAAGAAGGAGTCCATGACTGACCAGTCGTCCCAGGGTCCTGAGGACCAGTCGGTGCAGGTGGAGGAGGTTAAACCCAGAGAGCCATTGTCAGGTAAGAAATCCCGCCTCAGCACGGCAGAGATGCTAACTAGTTTTTTCAAATATGAAAAATGATATTTGGTTTAAGTTTACAGTATCAGAAATACCATACAGACATAACACGCTTAAGTCCTGGCAACATGAGATCGACCAAAGATAATCAGATTACTTTTGCGACACGGTTTGACATGTTCAGATGTCACTTCCTGTCGATTCCACAGCTTCTATTGTTAGACTAAACACTTTCCAGTGTCACCACTATGACAGGACATTGTACCGGTGGAAGGAAACTACAGATGCGTTGGCATGTCCACCCATCCAAGAACAACTGTTTTTGTTCTCAGCTGTTTCTGGTGTTTCAGATTCCAATGAAACTATCAGCCACAGTGAATCTTTCAGTCCTCCAAGCTGCACACGAAACACAGATATTCTGTTTCCAGACGTTTTCTTTGAGCAGGGTTATCGTCCTGTTGATTTTCACAGCCCGATCTGATCGGCGCCTGTCGGCAGCCTGTGGCTATTTTAAACACAGACGCTGAAATTTAATGGATGGAGAGGGTCGGTGAGGAAGGTGATATCATGGCCAACTGGGTGACGCTGAGATGCTGTAACACTGGAATGTGTGTGTGTGTGTGTGTGTGTGTGTGTGTGTGTGTGTGTGTAATGTCATAAGTACTGGGCCGGTCATGGAAACTTTGTAAGGGCGTCTATTGTTTATCACACCCTGTTTACACTGCCATTTTGTAATGAATGATTCAAGAGTGTGTGTGTGTGTGTGTGTGTGTGTGTGTGTGTGTCAGTTCCTCCACACCCTTGTTTGTATGGTCAAACGGCTTCTCTGCTGTATTACTGTGTTTGTTTTCATCAGCAGTTATTCTGTCAGTTATTTTCTCGTTCGTTTGTGAAGTTTAGAAATCAGTGAATGTTTTTGGCAGAAGGAATCCCAGTGATATGAAACGTGTTGCACTGTGGAATTCTGGGATTTCGAGGCTGAAATTTCAGTCCAGATTTATTTACACAGCACCAAATCACAACAGTCGCCTCAAGGTGCTTTATATTGTAAGGTACAATAATACATACAGAGAAAAACCCAACAATCATATGACCCCCTATGAGCAAGCACTTTGGCGACAGTGGGAAGGAAAAACTCCCTTTTAACAGGAAGAAACCAGGCTCAGGGAGGGGCGGGCCATCTCTGGGGTGAGAGAAGGACGACATGTCTGTGTTTGAACACGCTGCAGGTCTCAGACTCTGGGCTGTTTTCGGGATGAGTGCTGCTGATCGGCAGCTCGTGCTGTTTGTTTGGTACCTGAGGATGAATTTACTGGGTCATCTACAGAGGCAGAACCTGCAGTCGCTTCTCGGTAGCGGTTCAGTTGGTTTTCACTTGATTGAGGTGAGCTGTTTGACTGCGAGGTGAGCAGAGAGCTCTGGATGCTCAGGTGCAGGCTTGTTTTCAGATGCTGCTAAACCACCGTATCAGCGGATCAGGTTGCCGCTGAGCGTGTGTGTGTCTGAAAGTACAAACGGTCCTGACTCCAATAATCCTGTTTGGCAGTGAAACAGAACGCAGACAGAGCTGCACCGGGTCAGGCGGGCCTGAGAGAAAGAAGGACTTTACCTTTACTTCTGTCTGAACAGACAGCAAACACCTGCAGAGCAACAGTCGAACAAACCAGGACGAGCACAAACACCTGGAATAAACTGAACACCTGCACAAGTAAAAAGGAGTCACAGAGCAGCTCGAGAGTCTCAGTCTGGATCTGTGGGAGGATTTTCTTAGAGCTGAAGGCTCTGCTCCTGATCAGAAAAGTGCGGTTGCACTGATTTGAAAACGTCACGGTAAAACACCTGAAGTAGCAAAATGAGTTTGCTTTCTAATGAAGAGCAAAGGCACTAAAACAAAACACCGAGTTTCACACAGTCTGTGCTTGGCTGTCGAGTCTAAAGAATTTGAATGCAGCGCAGCAGAAAGTGCTGCATTCCTCTGAGGTGCGATCCAGTCAAAGCACACAGCAGAGCGCTGCTGACCTGCTGCTTAATGATTTCCTGTGCTGAGTTCAGGTGCAGTCTGATCCCTGCTGGAGTCTCAGCACTGGTCTTCTTGGTTTGTTGTTTTCATGCGTGCTGGCTTTTTATCTAAGCATGCAAAGCTGACAGATGTGCATCTGCTGCTCTGCACAGCAGGTATGCATCAGAACAGGGCACCGAGCAACAGTACGCCTCTATGTAACGCTCACTGCCTTCGTTAGATAAGAACAAACTCTCACAGATTGTTATGTTTCATATAAATTAGGAGATGATGAAGTTGAACATTTTTAGGTCCCAGAATAAAACGAGCGAACATCAGCGCTGCTCGCCGACACGTTTAAAGCTCAGCAGTAAAACAAAACGTTCGGCCTGCTGTGCTGCAGTCACGACAACTTGACAACAGTAGATTTCTTTTACAGGAAATTTCTTTTTATTTCCATTTAAAACCACACTGAGGTCTTGTTATTTGTGTCCTTCGGAGAATGTCGGTAGCTGGTCTCAAAAACGAAGGCAGTGTTGCAGTATTTCTGAATTTCTGCAGTTCTCTGACCAATAACACGGCTGCTGAGAGATGGGTTAATTGGATGTGATGAAGCTTCCTGACCACAAAGCTACAGTGTAACTCACATCCAGCGGCGACTTCACGGTTGCCGCGCACGTCTGTCTTTTAAATCTCGTCTGTGTGTTTGAGAACTTTTGCTTGTAACTGAAATAATCTTTTCATCAGCGATGACTCGATATGGCTTTAACGTTCTGTGCACACAGATCACCTGATAAACATCAGTTATCAGACATAAACACGGAGGTCACAGGCGCGGTGATTTCATAACTGGTTTCTTCTTCTTCTCTGCGCAGGTCCTCTGAAGCGTAAAATAGCCCAGCTGTTTCAAACTCTCTGTCATTCCAGGACGGTTACAGCATGTTTCTGGTCATGCTGTCTGTCCAGTAAACACTTTTCTGTGTTTGGTTCTTCCAGAGTTCGAGAAAGTCGAAGCGTGTTCACCTTCTGAAACTGAAACTCTGGAGTTTAAAGTTCAAGCTGAACGAGTTTGAATCGGTTCAGACTTCAGTGAACACAGTGCTACAGTCCAGTTTACTGTATATATATTTTACCACCCTTGTTTCTTCACTGACAGTCCGGTGACCGTAGTAACGGTGGTTGGAGCGAAGGTCAGAAATGGTTCGAGTAGTTGGCAGAAGGAGGAGGGGTCAGTAAAACCCTCGAGACCCTTCACAAAGGGGAGTGACGCACCTTCATTACAGCCTTTTAGTTAGAAGGGCTTCTTGGAAATGAAGGCAAGTGATGAAAGACCCGCTTCATGGAATTTACCGTTGACAAACTGCGTGTTGTGTGTGTTTCATTAATCCACGCTCGTGTTACCGCTGCACGGCGGCTCCGCCGGCCCTTTGCTGGCGTGTTGCTGCAGGCCTCAGGAAGAAGGTGAAATATGAAACAGGAAGTCCACTTTAATGAGTCTTAAAAGCCCCAAAAACTCAATGCTCAGGTTTGTGTCATTCAGAGGTGAAGAAAGAACGTGTGAAGCTGTTTGGATCCACAAACACTAAATAGCTCCCGTGTCTCAGCTCAAGTTTTTTCTTTGATATTTGGCAGCGTCGCGTGGACGTCATCGAATGCTGTTCTCTTTGGTGCTGTCAGATGGGGATTCTTCCAGTTTCTGTGTATTTTAGGGTAAAATTCAAGTCGAGTTTTATTGTCAACCCAACAATGTACACCTGAGTATAGAGTAGGTCGAAATCCTCCTGGATCATGTTCAACTACACAGGAATAAGATGTACTTAGAAAAGAATGGGAATGAGACTAAATAAATACAATAGTAGGCAGAGAGGGGCGATGAGGGTCAGCCATGATGCTAGAGGCTTTCCAAATGCAGCGCGAGGTGTAAATATCCTGTAGCCAATGACGCGCTCAGCGGTCGGCACAATCCTCTGCAGGGCTCTGCGGTCGGACGCGTGGCAGTTTCCATACCAGGCTGTGATGCAGCTGGTTAGGTCGCTGTCTATGCTGCCTCTGTGGTAGGTGTTAAGGCTGGGTTTGGGGAGGCGCACCTTCTTCAGTCGCCTCAGGATGTGCTGTCGCTGCTGGGCTCTTTTTTTATCACCAATGAGTCTACAAAATAAAAGACTAACGTAAAAGTAAAGGAGTAGATCTAAAATTAGGACACGAGACGCGTAGAAGTCGTGGTCATGATATTTTCTCAAACCAAGTCACGACCCTGCATTTTATAATGATGCGTTCATGGTTGGTGCAGGGCAGTTAGAGGTTTTTCAGCGGCTGCAGCATCCTCCTGTTCCTGACCAACTATCAGCTGCTGGAGGACTTCCTGTCAGTGGCCACAGTGAGCGGCTTATCTGACACCAGTGGCTTCACTGCTCTGCCAGCAAACACACACTTTTAACAGGAAACCTTGAGAAACTTCACAGGAAATCTGCAAACATGGATCGAAATTCCATTTTCTTCTCTCCTTTTTCCGTTTTTGTTTCTTTACTTATCCAAATTGGATCTCTTCAGCTTTTCCTTGTTTCCCGGGATATATCTCCACTGGTGGATATTCATTTAAAACATTAATAAAAGGTTCAAGTACTGAGGCGAGTGTATGTGAGCCCAAAGCTGAGGCTGCTATAAGCACTTAGTTTCACTCGATTCCTTCAACTCTTGGATCTGTGTGAGCTCACAGAGGGAGGAGGTCATCTCAGATGCAGAAGCCCCACCCACCTGCTGTTCAAACCTCCTGTGTGTGAGGGGCAGCAAATCAGAAGAGAGTCATGTCCAAGAGGGAGAAGCTAAACCTGCTTATTTCAGACAGAGAGTGAACTGAGCTTTCATGACTTCAGCACACTGTTGCTGAAATTATAGTTTTATTTATTAGCAGCAGTCCTTTTTGAATTCAAATAAAGTTTGACTGAATAAACTGATGAAAACAATAATTTTGGTAACCAGTTGTTTCCTGAGCTGTCATGAAAGGTTTGGCCTGCGTCTGCAGGAAGTAGGCGGTCTGATCTGAATGTGGCTGCTCAGCTCTGCGTCTGAGAAGAGAAACACGACTCTCTTCGCTTTGACTGTGAAGCTGCTGAGTCATGTCTTCAGTGACCGTGGGCTTGAAGTCGGAGCAGGTCTCCTCCGACTGAACCGGAGCGCAGGAGAAAAATGTGAAAACGCAGCTCAGATTACGCTCCACATATAGAGAGACAGTACTGCTACTGTTCATGCAGACAGACGTGCAGCACTACACATGAAAAGCACTCGAATAAACTTAATTAAATACCAAACGACACAGGCGCGTATAAAAGCAGCTTCAGCGTCTTCGGTTTCGCCTCCGCGGGGTTCACCAGGTTTCATCGTCCAGCAGCCAAACTGCAGCCGCGAGCTGGACGTGTTTTCACATCTGTGTAAAGTGAAACTAAAGAGGCAGATGTTTCATCTTAAAATATGTGCCGCGTCTGGCGTTCAGCATCGCTAATGTGAACACATCGGCAACAGCATCCACACAATTAGCATTCAGGGCTCACGGCTGGAGCCTCAGCAGCTGTGTGGCGTTCAGGGCCCGACTAACTGTGGGGCTGTAAGGCTGGTATAAAGAGTAGTGGGAGGACCAATAGGAGGACAGAGTTCGATAACTTTAACCAATGGCAGCATCGTTTTTCTCGCTGTCAGTTATTGAATGGTTGTTTCTTTGTGCCTTTCTTTAAAAACTAAAAAAACTCATCATATTTCAGTTTTTTCCATTTTCTGCCTGTCTCACCTTATTACATCACACAGGTGGGGAGAAATGAAGACATCTGATTGGTTGAACTCTGTCGTGTCTGAACCAATCGTGGTAAAGAAGCTTTGACTCTGTGATCTATTCATCTGGAGCATCGCACGCTCTGATGTGAAATGCAGTGTGACATTGATTAAACGGGTTAGGACCATGAGCGGGGTGGTGATGGAGGTGGTCATGGTGGTGCGAGGAAGAGGGTGGAGGTGGGTAGGGCTTTGTGCATCCAGCTGGAAAAGATTTCCTGAAGTCTGAAATGAACAATGAGAGCTGTGTTTGAGGGGAGGGGACACGATGTATAGTGTGTGTGTGTGTGTGTGTGTGTGTGTGTGTGTGTGTGTATTCTTAATTAGCCATCCACATGAGGACCCACTAAGTGTTGTACTCTGAGACTCTTAGTTGACTGTCGGGACATTTTTGGGGGATGTTTCTGTATCATGAGGGCATTTTTATTCTCATACTGTACGTTTCAGGACAGACGGGACATTTTATGGGGAAATGCGGCACGTGGATCCATTTCTGCACTACTGTTCGTTGCTGTGACTTTTCCTCTCAGGGAGTGGGGTGTTTTAAAAAGTTTAAACTAGATCTGTAACATCTAGAAACAAAAGGTCCTTCGCACAGCAGCTGAGCTCGTTTACAGTAAAGGATACTGTGCTGTGGTTTCCTCAGTGCACAGATCACAGTATGTGTGTCAGGCAGGAAATCCACTATTTCCTCATCTATAACTTAAATGTGCAAAAAGTATTCAGAGAGTTCACGTTTCAGTTTCCCTGAAGTTAAAGACACACATTTGACAAGCACCCCCCGGTCCCCCCTTCCTGTGACCTTTGACCTCATTCCTGCTGCAGTTTTTACAAACTTTATTCCACCGTCGACCTACAAACAACGAAAGACAAAAGTTCAAAGTGGGGATGTTCTGCTCACATTGTTCTGCTTATAGAGATGATCTTCCTCTGGGCTTTCACTGTTTGTGTGTGTGTGTGTGTGTGTGTGTGTGTGTGTCATCCTCTCTTCCTCTGCCGGCACTGAGCACATCTGAAGGGCCTCACATCCTCCTCGCTTTCTCCACACACAAACAAACACAGAAGGCTTTTATTTTGAAAGAGTGGCCCTGGAGAAGCCGTCTCCTGTGATGAAACAACTGATGTAGGAGAAGACCGAGTTTCCTGTCCTGCTGTGTGTGTGTGCGATGAATAACTGAGTCATATTTCCCCTGTAATCACACATGCAGTAATGCAGTATCCTCTGTGATGGACACTGTTTGCTCCACCTTCTGGCTGTGACCAATCAGAGCAGAGATAAACACTTGTAGTTTCTGACCTAATCGAGTCTTAAGAGTTTATGCTGAGAAATGATTATTAACCACGAGACAGGGCCGAGCAGTGAACGCAGACCAGCAGCAGCAGCTTCACGTCTTGGTTGAAGTCATCCCGAAGGCTTCGAGTCGTTCTTTGGCAGCTCTCACAGACCAGCGAGCTCACAAAGGACTACTTTAATGAACTGTATCTATGTCACAGAATCAATGTGCAATATTTATGAATAAACAATAAACCAGTGACAATCAAAGTGACAATCAAAGATGGACGCAGACAAACAGCCGTTCAACGCTTGTTTTCCGCCTGTCAGAGCGGATAAGCGTGATGCAGCTCCGTCGAAGGGGAAGCCTCCCTCAATGACATCACTCCAGCAGATGCTGACCTCAGAGCATTTTGTAAACTCCTGCAGACATTTTTACAGCCAATAAAAGAGTGAGAAACAAACATGTTCGCAGCCTGAATCTTGAACTCTTCTGCTCTCTCCACCTAATTTCCCCTTCACATCAGTCAGTCGTATAAACTGTATTAAGGTTTGCGTTATTTGTTCTTTGTTGCACAGAGTTAGGATCCAGCTTTGATGAGTGAAAGTTTGATCTTACCAGCAGTATGACCACGTCGTGGGGTGGGGGTCTTATTTCATAGATCAGAACTGAATCACTGTTGTGGTGACGGTTTATTAAAGCTGTTTTCTTCACGGAGAAATGCCAAACATCCTCCCAAAGACATTTGGATGGATGACGTCTTAACGTTCCTCTGTCTCCTCCAGTCCTAGAGATCCTGCAGCTGGTGAAGAAGCGGGACCTAGTCCTGGCTGACACCCACATCCTGGAGCTGGAGCAGGAGTGCAACGAGCGAGCTGCCACGACGCAGCCCGAGGACGCGGCGAGCCCAAGTGTCAAAGATGGCGGGCGGAGGAAGGCGAAGGATGTGGAGCTGCTGTACGAGGAGCTGCAGAAGGAGCTGTGGGCCGTGGTCAGGGAGTCCCTGAAGTCTCCGACAGCCGGGCCCAACCTGGGTCTGGTGGTCCAGGTGAGGGAACTCTTCTTTCGCGATGGCAACTGATGAAAAACATGAGAATATTCGACTCACGTCAAAGTCCTCTCACTCTAACAGGTGCTGCAGCAGGAGGAGCAAGTTGACAAAGACTGGGAAGTCAGCGAGGGAGCGGCCCCAGGAGGCCCGAGGCCTCGCCGCCTGAAGCAGAGGTGGAAGGAGGCGGTGGAGGAGGCGGCTGACGACTCTCTGCCTCAGACCGCCGAGTTCACAGCTGGAGAACTGAACAAGTACCTGGACCGGCTCCGAACCCGGGTGGTGGAAGACCTGGGGGCCGCCAAGAGGAACGTGGTGTCCATCTATCCTGAAGAGTACCAGCCCTTCCAGGTGAGTCAACACCTGGACACAAATATCACATGTAATGCTGATCTAATGGAATCGATGTTTGCAGCCTGTACAACAACAACAACAACAAACTTTATTTATATAGCACATTTAGAAACCAGTGGTGTACCAAAGTGCTTAACATACAAGAGAGTAAGATGAAGTAACAGGGAAGGATGAAGGCTATGGCAAGGTACCAAACATGCTAGCAGGTTAAATGGCATTAAAAACAAAGAAGCAAAAGAAATGCATATAAAAGCATAAAAGAACAATATGTGTAAAGGATAAAGCAGTCAAAGATTTTAAAAATTATTAAAAGTAGTTAAGAATAGACCGAAGATAGAAATAAGCATTAAACTAACTAACAAACATTAACCAGTAAAAAAGGCGAGGTTAAATAAGTGGGTTTTTAACCGCGATTTGAAGGATTGAATCAGACTCGCGGATAGCGATGGGGAGGTTATTCCATAGATCGGGTGCACCCACGGCAAACGCTCGGTCACCTCTAGTCTTCAGCCGGGATCTCGGCAATACCAAGAGTGACTGGGAAGATGATCTTAGTGCTCGGGTAGGGGTGTATGATCTAAGTAGCTCAATGAGGTAGCTTGGCACTATGCTGTAAACAGTCTAAGTGCTCTAACGACTGACATTTTGACCTCTCAGGTGTACGTACAGAGCTACCACCAGGCAGTTGCACGGCAACTGAAGACCATCACTGACAACCAGCTGCAGATCACAGACATCTACTCCCTGCTGGACTGGCTGCACAACATGTACAACAGGTATGCACATGTTTCAGGTTTGAAGCGTTTACACAGGACAAACAGACGAACCTGAAACCAGAGTGACCGTCGATTGGTCTTGTCCCTCAAGTTTACATGAAATTCATTGTTGAAAGTATCATTACTGACCTGCAAGAACAAATAAAGCGAAAGACAGTGACACAAAAGCTGCAGGTGCGATGGAGAATCAGGTTTAGATACACATGAGTCTGTGTGGACTCAGGCTCGCTGCTTAGGTTGCTCATGTGTGTGTGTGTGTGTGCGTGTGTGTGTTTGTTTCAGGGATGTTCTGGGGACTGTATGCATCACAAGTCCATTCAACCACTCTGGGCTCAGTCCTCTGCTGCCGTCAGAGACCGTGGACAGACTGGAGCTCGACTGTCTTAACTCGGTCCGGGTGAGAGAGATACACATATTCTCACCTACCGTACTAACAGTGGCCCGTATAACCAGGCTGACTGAGCAGGGACCTCTGTTTTGTACACACTTTTGAAAAAGTAGCATAATGTCCGTGCTTTGTCAGTGATTTGTTGCCCGGTTTTTCCCTGCACAGGCTAAAGTGACCACAGAGCTGAGTCAGGTCCTGGACGACGAGGAGAAAAGATGGATGGAGTCGCTGCAGATCGAGGAGTACCAGATCACTCTGGCCAAGACCGTCATAGAGGTAATCCCCAACCTGCTGCCCCCACGCACACACCTCCGTCACTATGGCTACTGCACACACTCCGTGAATGAGTCTGAGCACCGCCGTGAAAAGCGTTTCCTGTCTGTTTAAATACAGGATATAATCAGAGTGAAGTGTTACATAAAGGTCGATTCCGCTGCATTTCGTATGCTGATTGTTTTCTGGGTTTGTCCTTCAACTGCAGCCAAAGTCAACATCAAACATTTCCTCATCTCTCTGTCACACACACACACACACACACACACACACACACACACTCTTTCATTCAAAGTTTATTTGCACTGAAAGCAGCTGCTGCCCTCTAGTGGCTGAAGCAGGTGTAGCTTAAGGTTTGAGGTGTGTGACACAATCGTACTGTCTGTATGTTTATGGCCGTTTCAGAGGCTGCAGGTTGATCTGGAGCGTTCGGCCTCCATCAACAGAAGTTTGGGCTCCAGAGTGGCGCAGTGCAGCATCAACGGCCTCGCTGACTTCCTGTACAGGTGCGTTCTTTTCAAATTAAATGGTTATTTTTTAAGCTAATAATTAGCTTCATAAAAAACAAATAAATAACAGAAATAGTAGCTGACATTAAAAAACATAAACAATAATAAAACCACATGAACAACCTGATGAAAAGCAGTTAGCAAAGGAGATGTGTGTCACAAACACTCAGAGACCGTTTACAATAAAACATAATGCTCTAAGATTAATTTTCTAATCAAATTCTAATGTACATTTTTTTAATTTAGAGGGTTGGCAGTAAAATTAAACACGAGTTCAAAATGATTCAGTCCCATTGTAATTCTTATGTAGTTAATAATTTACAAATGTTTCTCATGCTTGTTTCAACTGTTTTTGCTGATTATTAAGACATCAGCTACAGCAGAACAGTTCATGAGCTGGGTGTGAGTGCCGTGGTTCTTTTAATACAGACAGAAAGGACTCTTTGAATATCTGTGTGATCCGACTGATGAATGTGATCTAATATAAAGGTCCTTGAGCTGTAAGATGCTTTTGTTCATCTTTTTTTAGCTTTGAAAGAGCAGATCATGATTCTGGCTTTTTTGTTTTAGCTTCCAGCGGAAAGTTGAGATGTTCCATGAAGGGATGCAGGCCGGCATGTTCGGAGACAACCAGGACGGATACGTGTCCAGAACCATCGCCCTGGTCAACTGCTGCCCTCCATTCAGGTATAAACACACGCTCTTCAATATGCGAACGAACTGTGAGACAAACTGCTACAGACTCTGTCGAGTACTGCAGTTCTCAAAAGGGTTTTTCAACTTGTTTTCGTATGTTTTTGTAAAAGGTAATTAATTCCTGTGTTTATATATAGTTCAACTCTCTAAATATTAACTATAGCATCATCGCTGCGTGTGTGTGTGCGCATGTGTCTGTACATGTTTACATATCTTTGTGGGGACCAACAGCCCTTATGGGGACAAAATGTCATCCCCACAAGTTTGAAGGTATTTTTGAGACTCAAACTGTTTAGTGTCACGGTTACAGTTATGGTTAAATTTAGGCTGAGGGTTAGGATTAGGCATTCATTTTTATCAGTTGAACTATGGTGGCACGTTCATGTAATATCACTTTGTACCACCAGAGGGCGCAGGGGATCAGTGTAAGCTTTATTTAACGAGCCAAGTCATTAAGAGCACATTTCTAATTAAAGTACAGCTGAGTTAGAGTTAAAGCAAAATATATCAAGAGTTTAAATAACAGCAACACACGCGCTGATGAAACACTGCCCCTTGGTGGTGAAAGTTACAGTTATTACTGAAATTACCTTTAAGCTGTTTTAAGATATAAGAGGACACGTTTCTGTCCTTTATCTGTGTTTTTGCATCCAGATACAGTAAAGTTAAAATGACCTGATAAACACAGTGCAGTTAAGGTGCAATAGTTCCCTCTGAAATGTTGTAAAGTAATGCTGGACCAAGCGATCAGTTACCTGAGAATGATAGAGAAATGAAATATGAAGCATGTGCTGGATGTTATCATTGTTGAGAATGATCAGTTTGCCTTTTCTGTTACACCAAACTTGAAATAAGGACATTTTACAGATCTAACCCTCTGTTGGCTCTTAGGAATCGGTTCCTTTATTATTCCCAGATGGATTCGTGGATTTGCAGAGCTTTTTAACAGCTGACCCTTTGACCCATAACAATAATGATGGCTCTGTTCCAGCAATTATTGCAATGTCCCGTGGAAATGAACGAAGCTGTTGGTTCCACCCAGACACAGATTAACCTCAGAGGGTTTTCACATTTGACTCCAGGTGACCTCAGCCTTTATCTCCCTGTCAAGGCCGCTAAACCAACATTTGGAGCCTAAATTTCTAGCTCAAAGGAACCTAACACAGTGTCCCAATGCTGAGGCAGTTCAACAAGCTTTTAATAATGAAAATAGAGTTGCTCACAAAAGAAAATAGCACTAACAGGACTGCTGGTAACTCCAGACTCGACCTACATTTACTAAACCAAGCTGCAGGCTTTTTTGTGTGGTGAACCTTTAGCAGCCAATCAGCAAGTGAGAGAGCGGGTTAATGAGGGTGAAGTACAGACACAAGAAGATGATGACTGGACCAAGGGGCTGGGTCGCACACTACTACAGGTTTTATGTTACAGTGAAAGTTGAAATAAAGTTCATTTCAATGACAAATCAAAATAGGAGTGCTGATATATTTCAAACACACACAGATTTATTAGTTATCATTAATCTCTGGCTCTCTTTGTCTCGTCTTCCTCCCCTCACCAGTCAGATGCCCCCCCTCCCTGAGCCTGGCTCTGACAGAGGTTTCTTCCTTTTAAAAGGGAGTTTTTCCTTCCCACTGTCGCCAAAGCACTTGTTCATATGGGGTCGTCTGATTTTTGGAGTTTTCTGTGTATTATTGTTTCTTGACCTTACAAAAGAAAGCACCCTGAGATGAGTGCTGTTGTGATTTGGTGCAAAATGAATACATTTGAATTTAATTAAACTGAATTAATTTATATGTCTGTGCGTGTGTGTGTGTGTGTGCAGAGGTTTCGTGCAGCGCTGCGCTCAGTGTGATCCGTCAGTGAGCGAAGACTCTCTGCGTCGAGCCAACAAGTCTCTGGATCACATCGTCCAGCAGGGAGTCAAAATGCTGTCTGACCGGCTCTACCTGCACATCAGGGTAACACACATACACACATTGAGAGATCACAGAAACTGGGGCACTCTGAGACGGGAGATGCAGATGTTCTCTTCTTCTTCTGTTTCGTTTAATGGCAGTTTACTCCCCAGTGTATGAGGATACCCCCACTTGCTGACCGAGTGAATGAGCCCTATTGTAAACTGAACTTGCATCATTACAAATCGTTTTTGTGTATCCGTGTTAAATGTGATTTAGTGATAGTCGAGTGTGTTTATGCTTGTCTGTGTGGAGAGGATTGTTGGAATAGTGAAGATGATGTCCGCTATCACTGTCAGTTGTCAGTAAACACTGAATCTGGCTGATGAATGTTCATGTGTCTTATTACTAAGTCTGTATTGTTAAGTCTGTAATTAGGCGCCATTCTTCTTACAGCGCTGTTATTCAATCGGGGGAATCTCTCTGAGAAAAGCGTGAATTTGTTTGTATACGAGGTATCCATTGTTTAAATGTCCCTGGCAGTCAAAAAAGAGGCAGAGCTGTTGAGAAATGCTAAGAGCTAACTGGGCACTAACCGTGTCATATTAACTGTCGCAATGTTGGCAAAGAGAGGAAGTGACGTAAGATTTGCACATGCGCGGTACGGATCGAGTAGCAACACACTTCATGCCCCAAACCAAAATGTCAGATGCCATAAAGTGGTTCATAATGATGTTATGTTCCTAACGCTCACAGAATGGAAAAATCTTGAGAGCGCCCCCTATGGGACTGGAGGCTCTTTACCTTCTGCCCTCTCTGTATCGCACTGAGGCAGTTTTGATAAAGCTTTTTAATTCAGTTTGTGTTTTTTAACCTTCACATTTTTTTTTATTATTTATGCAACAAACTTTTTTTTAGGTTATTAACAGTTTTATAGTCTCAGATTATTAAAGTTCTTTTCTTGTAAATTTACACATGGATAGATGGACTATGAATCCCTCTGCTGGTTAATGATAACCAAAGATGTGTCCCTGTGTAAACGTGTGTTTCACTGCATTTGGTATTATTGCTAACTTATGCAGCAAGAGAGAAAACATCTGCTAGGGAACTTAGCTGACCTGAAAACGCTGCAGCTCAGGGCTCCTCTCATCTGCACTTCTCCCCACTTTATGTCTTCGTTCAGCCGTTTTTTGAGCGCCTGGTGAAGAGGAAGTGGCTGACCAACGCGGAGCCGTATGAGCAGATCGAGGCTCTCATCAAAGAGGAGTTCAAGAAATACAGCAGGATGGACAGTCCTCCGTATCAGGTACACACATCCAAAACAAGTACGTGGACGGTTGATGCTGGAGCTGCTGCTCATGTTCTCCAACTCTCTCCCAGCTGCTGGTGTCGGAGATCCACCGTCGGGTGGTGACGGAGTACCTCCGCTCAGTCATGAGAGGCAGAATCATCTGCACCTCCATGAAGATGAGGAAGAGGATGGCTGGTCGGCTTAGAGATGAAGGCAACCAGATCAAAGTCCTCTTCAAAGACCTGGTGAGTTCTGGAGGTCAGAGGTCACCGGCTAAACAACTTAACAGATAAAAGGCGCAATGAAAGAGAAATCTGCAGAATCTCGAGGGGTCCGATCTGAAATTATTTGAGATTTTAATTTTTTTTGAAGGATAGATGTTTCAGTCACATCTTCAGCTAAAAGCAGTAAAAGCAAAATGAACCCAAACCTAACAAACGCACGGGGTCTTCCTCTTCTTTGACTCTTCACAAACATTTTTTTTACACCTCTGTCCGTCTGTCAGGAGTCTTCCTCCGGTTGGCTGGACAGCGCTCTGTGTCACATCTCTGAGATCATCCAGCTGGAGGACCTCCCCTCCATCCAGATGGAGGTTGGAGTTCTGGTCCGAGAGTTTCCAGACATCAGGTAACATCGCCTTGGCCAAATGCTGGAAATCTTCTGCTTCTTGTTCTTGTTCTACCTACTCTGTTCTTTTTCTTCCTGTTCTTCTTATTCTTACTGACAGCTTACAGATCCTTCATGGTCATAAAATTGAAACTATTGATTGTTATAAATACTTAGGACTCTGGCTGGATGCTAGACTCACTTTTAAAAAGCCCACATGGAAACCTTTCTAGAAAATGAAAGACAAAGATGGGATTTTATACAATTTCTGTAACTCTTAAGATAATCGTACCTTCAGCTTCAGGAACGTGTGCTTTCTAAATGTGAACCACATCAAACACAGAAACACGCCTCCTCTTCACTCCTCCTTCTCTCTCCTCCAGGAAGAAGCACGTGTCAGCCATTTTGAACATCAGAGGTATGACTCGGCAGGCAGAGCGTCAGGAGATCCTCAACATCGTCAAAGACATTGAGACCAGTGACAGCGGCCCAGCAACGCTCTCCCGGGACCGCGCCCTCTTCGCCGAGGTGCCGGTCACCTCTGAGGTCCACTGCCTGAATGTCGGCTTGAGCCGCATCGCCCTCACCGCCTCTTCCTGCTTCACCACGCTGCGACCGCGCAGACGCAAAACCCGAACACCCGTCCAGGAAAACCCCGACGATGCTCTCTGAAGAGAGGCGGTCAGGAGCGTCCTGCTTCAGTGGCTTTTATGACTTTATTAACACAGTTTAGTCATAACGTTTTCCAAATCACAGTGTGAGGATGTAGACGCAGACACTGACAGGGTTTAAAATACGAATGTGTCGCAGCATTTTTACCGCGTGGCGTCACAGCTGTGCCACTGTGACAGATTTAGACCATCAGAAATCAAAGTTTCTATTCTATTCTTGTGTTTAAGAAGCAAAATGAGGATTATGATCTACTGTGAGATCAGCTTTTAAATCGCTTCGACTTATTTACTTTTTACCTTTGAGGGATCCTGCTGAGAGGAAACCTGGACAGAAATCCCTGCTGGATGAAGAGGGATGATGGCGAGCTGAGGAGAAACTGGACTGAAAACGAGACGGTGGATTGGATGTCTGCGTTTGATGACTGCTGGATAAGCAAAAGAATCAGTGCTAAATCACCCAGTGACTGAGTTAGGATGGGAAATGATTTCTTTGATTGGCTGTTTTTCACGGTTTCCTGCAGGAACGCCGAAAGGCGAGGAAGCCGGGTCTGTACCGACAGGAAGGTTCAGTTCAGACCATCAGGACTGCTGAGGTGTTTCTGCACAGCCTGGAAGCAGCAGCTCAGACTGAATGTGGATGAGTTTGGACCTTGTTAGAAATATGAGTCTGGGTCCGAACCCCAGAACATGGAGAAAATTCTCGACATGAGCATCTGAGTTTTGTTGCACATGATGAAAGAGAGTTTGAATCACAGGTACTAGACGATGATCTGAGTCTCTGTCGCGCTGACTGTATTTAAAGCAGTGATTCAAGTCAAAGCTTTGTGGTGTGATGACGTTTATTATGTGTCTTATTCTTTATTTGATTCATGTTAAGATTTGGGGAAATCAGAGGGCTCACTCTGGTGAACTCTTAGAGGCTAAACCTTTCATATATTAATTGTTGTACTCTGCACTTCCTTCCATTGCAGCGTTTTGGTCTTACAGCATAAGGTCCATTATTCCATGACCATTCATCTCCTCTTTTATTGCCTTCCCATTTCTCAGCTGAGATACGTTTTAGATTAGAACCACTTTTCTCTTCTGCTCTTGTAAATGTGGATGTATGTAATGAATCTTTCTGTACAGAGATCAGTTTAAATAACAATAAAACCAATCAGATCATTCACTGCTGTTTCTTTTCAAAGAAAGAGAGATGGGGCATTTTTTGAGGGAGCCACTCAGAGGAGAGTCTGGAAGTTCAAATAATAATAATGATAATGATAACAAAGAAGACTTCAAAAACGGGCCATAAATAATGTAAGCACATTTAGTAGAATAACCATATGGGGCCAAATACTTTGTATCCATGTCCTCCTCGGATGGTTAGGTAATGTGTGCCAGGTGGCAGTCAAAGGCGGAGGCCCTGGCAGACTGATCCTTGATTATCGAGGCTGGCGACTGTGACATGAAACCTCTCTGGTGGAGAAGGAGTCTGAGTTAGTGCGTGAGGTTGGGAGACACTGACTAGACATACGTGGGCTCATCTCAGTGCATGGTTGGGGCACTGCAACTAGTCCCCTGGAGAGGGCCAGGACTCTGTACCAGTCTGGAGTTGTCCTCGATGAGAGGCAGCAGGCTGGGATGGAGGGTTCTTTAGCCCTTTGGCTTGCTGCCTGACGAGGGGGTATTTCCCTGCACCTTGGGGCCAGGAAACTGGTGCTGACTGTCATTTGCGCTTATGCACTAATTAGTTGTTCAGAGTACCCACCCTTCTTCAAGTCACTGGGTGGGGTGCTCGAGAGTGCTCCATCTGGTGACGTCATTGTTCACACCGCCTCCCTGATCTGAATCTGAACGGCAGTCTGTTATTGGACTTCTGTGCAAATCACAGCCCATAACAAACACGACAGAGCCCAGAGGTTCTGTTGGATTAATCCCAGCAACATTTGCCTCAAGTTGCTTTAAGGTGGTTTAAAGTAAAGGGCCTACAATAACACAGATGAGGCCGGGCCGATGACTGTACCAGTGTAGGGTCTGACAATGGGTCCATAGGTTTTATACCGATACCTGCCGATAGTCAGAGTGCTGTTTCCTAGCCTGGAGAGGTCATCCCACAACATTCACTGACCCACCACCAAACCAGGTACTGTTCTCCACGGCTTCTCCGGATCCTTTCACATCTGTCACAAGCGCTCAGAGTGAATCTGCTCTCATCTGTCAGAAAAGTTTTCACTGGACTCTCTGCAGGCCTGTGAAAAACATTGGTGATGATTCAGCTGCTCGTACAGCTTAGTTTGGATTTATGTTGAATCCAGATTGCCTGGGACCGCTTTATTTCTGCTGACCAATTCACTATGGAATAATGATGTTATTGCTGTCATTGGACCATACACAGCACATAACAGTCAAAGTTACAGAACGTGTATAAGTTACAGTAGAAAACAATATGTGAGAGCAAGCATGTTTGGTTACTATAATAACTCTAGTTCTCTAGAGAAACAATGATCGATGAGATTCGAGCAGAGTACGATGGCGTTTTATAGAGAAAGTTCACAAAGCTCTAGTAGAAAAACTTTCTGAGAGTATTTTGAATACCAGCCTTCTTTCTGATGTCTGACAGTTTTAGTAAAATAAAGTCAGGGTCAAAGTTTGATGCAGTTTATTGAAGAGTTGTCCATCCACATAGAGTAAAATATGTCACAAGTGTTAGTGAGGCGTTTCGGTCTACAGAGAATAAAAATACCAGCGACAGATTTTAATACCATAAGAACATAATTAAGACACAGTGACTGCCCCACCGCTTCATCCTCTCAAAGACTCATGGGAACTGTAGTTAAATCTTGGCTTTGGTCCAAATATTGAATTAAATGACTCAGATATTAGAGTGAGTTTTATCTCTAAAATAACGATTCACCTAAAAAGAAAATCTGACAAGAAAAAAGTGTTTAAGGATGACGTTACTTTGGTGGAGAATGTGGGCGGGGCTTCAGGGTGTCAGTGTTTACCAAAATGAAATAAAAATCTGTATGATTTTAGCATCAAATAGCACCAGCATTAATTTCAAGCTAAATAAATACTCTGAGGTTTACAGTAAAAATATAAAACTGTGACATTCAAACATATTTACAAATCATCACAAAGAAAATACTGAGCCTGACCGACGACCAAAACAAAGAAACCGAACCCAAGTTAGAAAATCTCCACTGTAGATTTGACCAAAAACAAAGTGAATATAAATCCATGACAGTCATTTTTGGTTTAATTCTCATCAAGGCATTTATCAGTAACACAAAGAAATGCTAACCAGTGATTACAAACCAGCATCACGGGACGAATGTGCAACATAAAAACAACACAAGCCTTTCTCAGGCCTGTACCACGGAGCACCATTCAAGGCTTACAGAGGCATTAGTCTGTGTTTTGGGGGCTACAAAGATGCTTTACTTTTTATTCAGGTACATCATTATGGTAAGTTGTGCAGCAGAGCATGATTGAGAAGAAATTAATACATCCCAGAGATCCCTCATAGCTCAGTGTGCAGGGAAAAAGATGAGTAGTCTACTTTGTAAAAACACTTGAAACACTGAGAAATATATTATAGGAGAAACTTTATTACCAATGCTTTGTCTTCCAGAATGAGTAATAAAGCAATTTAATTGTTTATATGGCTTAACAAAGCAATAAAATCCTGAAATGGGAAAAGTCATCAGGCCACAGTGACACGGGTCTTCCAGGTAATCTTTTAGCGAACAATGAAATCACAGGAAGGTTCCTGGTCCACCAACATATCCGTATTTGCAGCTGAGTGTGATTTAACCAAGCGACTGCCAGCAACCTTCTGCAACCACTTGCCAACTGGTTGTGGAATATACATTTTTCCCCACCAACTGAAGGTTGCCAAGGGTCACTAACTGGTGTCTAAGCCTGTGTGACTCAGGCCTAAGCCCTTTTACTTATTGTGCTTACATAAACTTTGTAAACGTTCCAGTTTGAACTTTTATTATTTTTTCTGCAGCTGAATATCACTGAAATGTTCTTAAATGCCCAAATGTTCATTTAACAGGACACACTTGTATGTTCCTGCGTTTGATGATGGAGCTTTCCTTGTTACTTTTTAATGCACTTTTTCAGTCATTACACACACACACACACACATATACACTCACACACACACACATATATATATATACATATATATATATATATATATATATATATATATATATATATATATATATATTTAGTGTTTGCTGTTTGAATGATAGTGCTGAGCTCTGTCTATCACATTCACACACTTTGTAGCTTTCAGTTTGTGTTGTGTGTAGAACTTGTTCATATTTTTCTTATACTACATTTTTGGGTTTGTTGGAAAATCAGCTGCTCTGCTGCCAGTCGACCTGTCCTTGTTTCTGATTGGTGCACATACTGAGCTGATAACCACTTTCGTCTAACCTCTTAGCTTGAATGAAGCTAAAGCTCGAGCTAAAGACAATAAGGAAAAGAGATCTTGGGTATGCTGACCTGGCTCCGTAGTCCAGGCTGCCAGTCCTGGTTTAGTCTGGCAGTGTGACACATCTTTAGTGTTTAAATGAGCCACAAGCTGAAAACTCAAACACACGATTAACAAACATGGAGATGATGGAGGAGCTCCAAAAAACACGTTTCAAGGTTTATTCTCAGATATATTCACAGCTTCTCACACTATTCTTCCTCTACTTATTTACAAAATACTGACTGACCAATGACATGCAGTCACTCCCTCGCAGCTGACCAATCAGAATGAATACAAGCTCAGTCACAATGTCTCTCAGCAGACCGACGAAAAGTATTTCCAGGCAGTCCTGACCGGGCTATGGAAGGGGCTGGAGGCAGGGCTAAAGTTAATGTGGGTGCTTGTCATTGGTCTCTGATGAGGAGAGAATGTCATCCCGGCCAGTCAGCTGTTACAGGATGTACCTTCAGCCCTGATGCAACAGCAACTCAACATATTAACTCTGTAACTGAGATCCTGATGATTTATTTTGTTTTTGCAATAATATAATTATAATAAATAGGCCTCAGTCTTAAACCCAAACACTGATAATACGAATCACTGATCAGGAAACTCTGACGTGAAGAAAAGCAAACTTTAGCTACGACACACACCACCATTTGTTTTTAACTTAGGCTGATACATGTGTAAACCACACAGCCTGTTTCACACTGAAGGTACCTGCAGCAAACAGGGGTGAGTCTAAGGGGGGGCGCGGGGTGTACTAGACCATATTAACTTCAAGGCTTTGCAACATTTTTCATGTTTACAGTGAAATCACATAAAAAATTATATTAATTAAATTGCATTAATATTAAAAATATACAAATAACAGCTTTTTCACAAGCCAATAAAAATGTGTGGGCAGGGCTGGACTGCTGTCCTGGCCCACCTGGCACTTTCCTGGTGGACCAACCTGATTAAAACCTATAAATGTAGATTATGATTATAGACCACAGCGATCACAGCGGGCCACCTGGATCAAAAATGCCAGGGCCAATTTTTTGGCCAGTCCAGCCCGTGGTTTGGACCAGTAAAACTGAGCCACTGAGTCGAGGGGTTGGACAGGAAGTCAAAGAAGTGGGGTTTATATCTTTTTTTATGAACATATAGATGTTAATAATCTACATATGTGTGATGATGTTTGTGCAAAGTTTAGTTGGCCCCCCATTAAGGAGGAGGTAGGGTACATACAGACATATATATATATCATTACAGTAAGATTAAGCAGATGACTGCTCAGTGCTGAAACTAACAGGAATTAATTCAACAACAATAAATATTAATTGTAAAATGAATATAAAACTAAAAACTAATTATTAGGACTATTAAAATTCTGTTTACCAACATATAATTCCTTTTAACACATAATCTAATTTCTCATAAATGCACAGAACCTACTCAAATTGTTTCCAACCATCTATACATTTCCTCAGGTTCTAGTCTAGCTCTGTTTGGTTCCATGTGAAACAGGATGCTCTAAAGTCTGCTCTATAAAAGTGAAACATTTAAATTATTGTAGCTTTAAAATGTCTGTTAAGGTTCTCAGTCATCCAGCTCATCGTAGTCTAAGGAGCTTGGAAAGAAAAGCTTCTTCAGTTCTAAAGACTAGTTCTTTAGAACTGAAGAAGCTTCTCGGATGAGAGGTGAAACGTCTTCAAGCAACTCAAAGAAGTCCAGACGCTTTTCTTTCCAAGCTCCTTAGACTGTAGCTTTAAAACTACAAATATGTGAAGGTATTCTTTGTGATCAGTAAACGTCTCAGCAATCTTTCTACAGCAAACAAAAAAACAAAATATAAATCCATCAAATTCAGTTCAGTTCAGTTTTATTTATATAGACATGGGATGACAGATCTATACAGGATATTTCTAATTTTAGAGATGTTGCGCAAATGGAAGAAAGCAGTCTTACATATTTGTTTAATATGTGCGTTGAAGGACATGTCTTGGTCAAAAAATGACTCAAGGTTCCTCACAGTGTTACTGGAGGCCAAGGTAATGCCATCCAGAGTAAGAATCTGCTTAGATACCATATTTCTAAGATTTTCAGGGCCGAGTACAATAACCTCAGTTTGATCTGAATTAAGAAGCAGAAAGTTAGCGGCCATCCAGGTCTTTATGTCTTTAAGACATTCCTGCAGTTTAACTAATTGGTGTGTGTTACCTGGCTTCATGGATAGATAGAGCTGCGTGTCATCTGCATAGCAGTGAAAATTTATGCTATGTCTTCTAATGATGCTGCCTAAGGGAAGCATGTATAATGTAAACAGAATTGGTCCTAGCACTGAACCCTGTGGAACACCATAATTGACCTTAGTGGGTGAAGAGGACTCTCCATTTACATGTACAAATTGGAGTCTATTAGATAGATATGATACAAACCACTGCAGCGCAGTACCTGTAATACCTACAGCATGTTCTAATCGCTCTAATAGGATATTATGGTCAACAGTATCGAACGCTGCACTGAGGTCTAGCAGGACAAGCACAGAGATGAGTCCACTGTCAGAGGCCATAAGAAGATCATTTGTAACCTTCACTAAAGCTGTTTCTGTGCTGTGATGAGCTCTGAAACCTGACTGAAACTCTTCAAATAAGCCATTCCTCTGCAGATGATCAGTTAGCTGTTTGACAACTACTCTTTCAAGGATGTTTGATATGAAAGGAAGGTTGGCGATTGGCCTATAATTAGCTAAGACAGCTGGGTCTAGAGATGCTTTTTAAGTAACGGTTTAAAGCTGTCACCCTAAAAGGCCTATGGCAGCAAACCTAGGGTTGTTCTTACTTTCTTCAAGCAGCGATGGATAGTAAGATATTCTAGCCCTACTGAGGGCTTTCTTAAAAAGCAGCAAACTATTTCTCCAGGCTAAACAATGACCTTCTAAATCAGAGTTATCTGCTTTAAGGTGTGCATCTGAGAGTTATACCAGGGAGTCAAGCACTATGAATGAGATAATCATCTCTGTAGGAGCAGAGTTTCTTTAAATGCTCTCTGTTGTGTTGAAGATAAGAGCAGAGGAATCACTTCCTCAATCTTAGTTACAGCTGATCACAGCCTGCACACAAAACCTGCTCACAACAGAGCCGACAGCTCTACAGCCCCCTGCTGAATCCCACCTTAACCCCCGATTACGTTCATTTCTCTGGCAAACTCGCTGAGATAGAGTGTAAGCAACAGCAAATGGAGCTAGCTTTTTCATTCACTCCGTTTTCCCTGATTATGTTTCTATGTATTTGTGTGTGTATTAGTATTATAATCATGTTACTGTGGCAGGTGAAGCTTCATTTAGCGCTGCACAAAATCAGGCAGAGCTGCAGTCTGACTTTTACAAACACTTGGAATAGAAATGTGGCTCATTCTGATTCGCTGTCATTTCCCAGTCTGTAGTTCACAGGAAATTTTCTGTTTTTTGTTTTTCATTATATTTATGGCAAACACTTAAAATGTCTCAAAAAGATTTATTACAGAAAGACTAGATTGTTTCGGTTAATTGATTACTTCCATCCCTGAGTAATGCTGAACTGTAACAACCACAGAAAAGACAATAAAAAAGAAAATATGAAAAGTTTTAGAGGCTCTTAGACTGTTAGCTATGTACATTAAATATTAATATCAGTCACTTATATTTATAACATTTCAAGCAGCTAAAACAGCTCATTTACAGTACGTGTGAGATAAAAAAAGATTGTCTTTCATACAAAGCTACTCTCGTGGGGCCCAAGAACACACACGGAGCTGCAGATAGAGCCACCTCTGAATTAATTAAAGGAAACTAAATCACATGTGATATCATATAAAAACTGGATAATGTGCTGCGTACCCTACCCTGTTACACATCGGAATAAAAACACATCATTCCAAGCACAAACCTTGGAAAGTGACCTGCTGTAAAACAAAGCTATGTTTTGAGTGCTGCAGATTGGATGTTAAATATATTATGAGACTATTTCATCCGTCCATCTGCACGGAGAAGGACTCACTAACCTCACGAGCTGACATAAGTAGCCTGAATGTCCGTCGCTGCTATTTTTACAAAGAAATATGAATATTTACAGTTTCTAAATTCGAGTGACAGATGAAAGAGGAAGCACAGGAAGGGCATCCCAACCAAAATGTGCGGCGCTTTCCTGTGAAGTCATCTTTTTAAAGTATTTTTTGGAATAGCTAGGCGGATTTATTTAGGTTAAAGTTTCATTAATAACCCGCCTACTGATGAATGCAATGAAGCGAGTGCTGAGCTGATGCGAATGCTTGTGCTGTTGCAGATCAGGACTGATTGATTATCAGCCAAGCAGCTGACTGACTGTAAGACGACGGTCTCTCCTCACAGAGACAAACACACTAGTCCTGCCGGTTCGATGGAGCCGAAGCACATCCTCACTCGCTCCCTCCTGCCTCGTAAAGCTGAAGGGAGTGATGCGTCCACTCGATTTCCTTGAGAAAGATGAGGAGATGAAGCATCTCTTCTCTGTCTCATACAGGTGGAGGTGGCAGCCCTCCCTCTCACAGCCTCATGCAGACTTTGCACTTTGCAATGCTCCTCCTCTGCTCTTGGTCATTGGTCAGCATCGCCGGGTCGGTCAGGGTGGTCAGCCAGAAACTGTACATGTTGGCGAAGAAGTGGCAGGTTCCACGAGGCCCCTGACACTCCACGAATGGCTGGGCCTTGTATGCTTTCAGACAGCTACCTGATGATGTCAGAGGCTGGCCGCCACCTTCATCACCTGCACCGGTATGCTATTGGACACACGGGAAACTTCATCATCACCTGGACAGAGCTTAGTCTAGTCTAAAGAGTTTAGTCTAAATTTCAGTGAAGTTTAAGAGTTTAACTCTGGTTTACATAAGTAAAGTTCAGTTTAATGTAGCTTAGACTTAGGTTTTAGTCTACACAGTAGCACCAGTAACACCAGTAACAGCAGTAGCAACGTAGTTTAATAATCTGGCACCACTGCAGTACTCACCATGACGAAGGAGTATCCGTCCCACAGTTCTGTCCAGTTTTCGGGACACTCCACAGACTGACTGGACTGGCTGTGTACTGCGATGGGTAGGGATGGGGCTTCACACACCACACAGCGGCTGATGTACTTTTTGATGTTGACTCCACTCACGTGTTCACGTGGGACAGGCTCCATCGTCGTTAGCCAATAGGATTTATCATTACGACTGGCGTAAGAGCAAGTATGCTTGTTACATGGAGCAAAGGGCAAGGTGGAAAAGACACGCATGCACGACCCCGGCTGACCTGGAAATACATGCAATACATTTCAATTATTCCCAAACGCATCCAGCAGAGAAACAAATAGTGAGCATCCAGCTATCAGGTAATCAAGAGGAGATTCTGGCTGATCGCTGAACCTCAGATTCTGGAGAACTGATATAGATCAGAGGGGTTCTTTGAGCCATCCCACATTGGTGTCGTGGACTTGGCTTTCACAAAGAGATTATGAAGAATAGGAACCTCAGAGAACCTCAGAGAAAGGAAACCCAGGGCAGATCCAGTATACCTCTGAGACCACAGACATCTTTGGGAGATGGTGGTTGTTCTGAACAAGGAGACCTCTGACTGTTGTCGACATTTGACCTTCACAAAACTTTTAGCCATTTGTTGGCAGGTATATCTGTCTATCACAGCGTAGATAAGTGGAATTACCGTAATTCTTAGCTAACGATATCTATAACATGAGTTAGCATGGGATTTGTTTAGCATATGGTTAAAGTGTGCTCTAACCTGGTGGATGATATAGATGTTAGGCAGGTAAAGCTATAGCTTTGTAATTCTATATATTCCATTAGACCTCGAAACACATGATCTTCCAGAACTAGCTAAAGAACAAAACTTAGAGGAGAAAGCTCTTGACTATCTTTCTGCCTGACGTCTGACAGGAGATGTTGATGTCCCAACATGTGAGAACAAAACATCCACTTAAACTCTATTTTTGGAAGTTGTTTCACACTTATTTTTAAATCTTAATAAACCAATGTGATCTTAGGAACAAATTAATTTCAAACTAATGCAACATATTTGGTTCAAATGGCCTCGATAAAGTTAAGCTGGTGTTCATTCCTTCATCCTTGTCTAATGAGATGTTTGAGGGTTTGTGACCTGGTGGAGGAGAAACTGTTTACTGGGCCAAAGGTGAGTCACAAGAAAGTAACTTCTAGGTAAGTCCTGCACTGAGCCGTTTTGGAATAAGAGTTTGTTTGGGGATTTATAAATATGTACTTACCCAAGTCCTGAGTGTGTGCCCGCTCCTGGCCTTCCAGATACAGCAGACTGAATCCTTCCCACAGGGTGTTCATGTTGCCTGGACACCTGGGAGTGTTTGCACTTTGACTGTGCACCACCAACAAGCCCAAGTTCAATTCTTTGGTTGGTCCGTGAGAACCCTTTTCACCTTCTGGACCACGGTTACCTACAACCCAAAGACCATAACAGTAAGTGATGTTACAAACTCCCACATTTTGGCTTTTGCTTAGTTGAGGCAATCTAGAAGCTACAATAGCTCTGTGGTGCTGTTGCTTGTTAAAAGGCAGTCAAACCAGATTTTAGCCTTGTTGGTTATATAACAGTCCCAGTTCAGGTAGGTTCTCAGTCATCCAGGTGATGGCAGTTTAAGGAGCTTGGAAAGAAAGCAACTGGCCTTCTTTAACACAGCCCAGGTTCCTGAAACCTTGCGGTTCCTGGTTCTAGACCAGCAAAGGTTCCTTAAACTGCTTCAGTGGAGATATGGTAAAAGTCAGACAGGGAGAGGTCTCACCTTTCTGTCCCACTACTCCACTCTCTCCTGGCAGGCCTGGCTCTCCTTTGTCTCCTTTTAGACCAGGGGGTCCATCACAGCCTTTACATCCCTGAGGTCCATAATCTCCTTTATCACCTGAAACAGATCATCAAGCATCACAACAGTCAGCTACACTGACATTAGATCTGATGTTAGGGTAATTTGACATCAGAAGGTTTTATTTTGAAACCTTTCATCCACCCTTCACCTCCAGGAAGCTACTCTTTAAAATTATTACTTTTTGGGATGACTACGGAATCTGATACGATTATGCGAGTTCTGGCTTCTCCTACTGCCCTTTCTCACCTTTAGGACCACATGGGCCTTGTTCTCCATTCAGGCCAGGATGTCCAAATTGACCAGTTGAGCCAGTTTCTCCAGGAGGACCCTTTGGAGGTGATATGAGTGCAGGATCTAAGGTGTCACCCTTTTCCCCTTTTGGTCCATGAACTCCAGGAGGTCCAGGAAGTCCTGGAGATCCACAGTGACCAGGAACACCCTTACAACCTCGAGGGCCAGGTATTCCCAACAAACCAGTATCGCCTCTCATACCTAAACACAAATTCACAGAGTCGTCTTATCTAAGTGAGCATGACATCAAAAATACACAACAGCTCTGTAGTACCCAGTGTGTTTCCATCCAAAAGTTTCCATCTGTTGACATTCACAGTTTTTTCAGCCCTCAGAATTACCATAAAGATCCTTTATCTTCATGTGGGGAGCACAAAATTTGAGCTATGCATTAATCTCTGTGTAATGATACCTCTTTACTCAGAGCTACACGTGGATGTTTAAGCCACTGTTTTCTGTTTGGTCTTAATAATAATAATAATAAGAATGGATTGGATTTATGTAGCGCTTTACAATGCCATTATTCATTCACGCTCACATTCATACACGGGTGGAGGCAAGCTACGGTTGTAGCCACAGCTGCCCTGGGGCAGACTGACAGAAGCGAGGCTGCCATATCGCGCCATCGGCCCCTCTGGCCAACACCAGTAGGCGGTAGGGTAAAGTGTCTTGCCCAACGACAGGGGGGCCAGGACTCGAACCGGCAACCTTCCGGTTACAGGTGCGCTTCCCAACCCCCTGAGCCACAGTCTTTCAAGTTATTTCGTAATATGATGGTGTGTTTTGGATTTCAGTTTAAACTTGTACCTTGACCGTGGGCCATGATTTTTTAGGAATGTCATCACTTCTGGTAAGAAATCGATTTTAAAATTATTTTGTTTTATTTTAGGTATTTAGTTATTTATTTTAGTTTAAAGGAACATTACCTTAAAATTATGTTTGTCTCAAACACAGGAACACATTAACTATTCTAAATAACAACAGTTGTGTTGTAAAGTTGATTAAAATAACGGTAAAATTATAACTGCCCTCTTTGTCATGGTACTGGGTCCTTTGGCCCAGCTTTTGAGGTTATGGTTTCTTTGAGTTATAATGTGTTAGTTGTCTATTATTTAGTATCAAGTTTATCTTTGTATTTGCTGCTATGTTTAGTTAGATTTGATTCCATGTTGACTGGTCGAGGTGTCTCGTCTCCCCTTCCTGTTTACGTTTCCCTCCCTGTGGTTGGTTCCATGTCTCCCGTGTCTGTCATGTGTATGCTTGCATGTTTCTCCAGCCCGTCATGTCTCACTCAATCTGTCTAGCTCGTGTTGTCACAGTCTACATCTCATTATGTTTCCTGTTTTATTTTGACAGTCCTGTGTTCCATGTTCAGTGTGTTTAGTTTTGCTTCCCCTGTGGCGTCCTGTTCCTTTGTGTCAGCTGTGTTTCCCATGCGTTTCCACTTCCCTTGTTACCCATCTGTGTATTTAAGTCCTCTGTCTCCCTCTGTTCACTGTCGAGTCGTCTGTTTCACGTTCATGGTTCGTGTCATCAGGATTTTCAGGTTTCATGTTTTAGTTTCTCCCAGTTTAGGTTTGGTTAGTTCTCGTTCTGTTGAGGCAGTTTCATTGACCACAATGAAGGCCCTCTTTTTGTTAGATTCAGTTTTGCCTCCTGTGCGTTCTGCTTTTGGGTTCACATCCCACTGGCTCCCCGGCCGTAACATTCTTGGCCACACACAATGAAGTTAGAAAGCTACATTTAGAGTTTTTCTTGGTTCTTTGTTCTAGTTTTTAAGTGTTTTTAAGTTTGAATGAAGTCTGAATGTATCATTTCAGCAGAAATGCACCACTCAGAATTTTGTTGTTGAAGGACTCTGAGAAAAGATGACTTACGGCTCCACACCAAAGAGTAGAAATGCTATAATCTCCACAAACAGTTATCAGGTGTCCCTTTGTAATCCAACCATCATCGGTCATCTAATGAAGATCACTTTTAGTTGTTTTTTTTCAAACAGTAATGGGGTTGATCAAGATTTTCACTTAATAGTATACCAGCTAATGTATTCCCACACTGCACATGTTCTTGTAACCCACAACTGAGATCTGTCAGGTTGCGAAGTGAATTGTGACCAGCAGAATAAGTGTCAGTGTCATTTTGAGTTGTATGGACTCTAACCTTTTTGTCCTGGGTATCCGGTGCAACCTTGTGTTCCTATATGTCCTGGGCATCCTCTTGGTCCCTTTGGCCCTTGGCATCCCACGTTACCATTGTCCCCAATATCCCCACGAATTGGGGGGTTTTGACCAGGATCCCCTATCTCACCAAGATTCCCTGAAACATCAGTCCCGTGTCAGAGGTCATCCAGCATGATCTGTCACTTAAATTTAAATAAAACTGAATCTTAACCAGGGCCAAGAAGCATTTTAGCCACTGAATGAGTATAATTTCACAAACTAGATGTTACCTTTCAAATCCCTTACATGCATTTAGGCTGTATAATTCTTCTGTTACAAAATGCCAAAAACATGAAAATTGCTGGATAATCATGAACCTTACTATGACCTATTAAGAAATGTTTAGGTTATGGTGACCTGGCTGATTTAAAAAAGTTAGTCTCAAGTCTGACCTGGCTCTCCATCTGGGCCTGGACAGCCAGGATCTCCACAGGGCCCTTTGATAGGAGTTTTGCAGTCTGGTCCAGGTTTACCTGGAGGTCCACATTTACCTGGAGGCCCTACAATAGCACAGAGAGGCGTATAACTGACCGAGAATAAAGGATAAGGTCGGATTTTTAGATTTACATATTCAGCAATTCAGCAGGAGATCATCATATTGGTACGGACCTTTGGGTCCGAAGGGGCCTTTGTATCCTGGTGGTCCAGGTTGAGATGTACCGCAAAGACCCTGATGTCCTGGAGGGCCTTTATCTCCTGGTGGACCCAAGGAACCTTTGACACCAGGAAAGCCCCGACCTGACAATACAGACCAAATGAAAATGTGTTATAGAATTTATAGAAGGTCATTTTAAAATCTATGAGGAGAATTAATGTCTCATAATCATTATAAGTTAACAATAACAAGACAACAGAATATAGCTGTACCTTTCTGAACTAAACCCACTCAGAATTTTGAACCCCAACTCTGCCACAATAAGTTTATTTTATTACACAACTTTATAGATTTAATCTAATAATATACCAGACGACATTACAACAACGCACACATGCAGAACTTTTCTTAGTGTTCTTAGAAATGTGAAGCCAGAGGCTCCAGTGGCCACAATTGATCGTATTCCAGGGGCCAGAGCAGGAAACACTGAAGGAAACTTGAAACTGCTGGCTAAGAATAAACATAGATTTGGTAAAATTATAATTCACATTGACAGCAGCGACACCCGGTTACGCCAATCGGAGGTCACTAAAATCAATATTGAATCGGTGTGTAACTTTGCAAAAACAATGTGGGACTCTGTAGTTTTCTCTGGTCCCCTCCCCAATCAGACCAGGAGTGACATGTTTAGCCGCATGTTCTCCTTAAATTGCTGGCTGTCTGAGTGGTGTCCCAGAAACGATGTGGGCTTCATAGATAATTGGCAAACCTTCTGGAGGAAACCTGGTCTTGTTAGGAGAGACGGCATCCATCCCACTTTGGATGGAGCAGCTCTCATTTCTAGAAATATGGACCAATTTATTAAACCCCCCAAAATATGACTATCCAGAGTTGGGACCAGGAAGCAGAGTTGCAGTCTTACACGCCTCTCTGCAGCTTCTCTCCTCCTGCTACCCCCCCAAAAACCCATCTCCATTGAGACTGTGTCAGCTCCCAAAAAGACAAAAAACAAACCAAAAACCAGCAACAAACAACTTAAACATAAAAAATCACAAAGAAAGAACAACACAGTATCCACATCTGAACCAAAGAGTAAAACAGTGAAATGTGGATTATTAAATATTAGGTCTCTCTCTTCTAAATCCTTATCAGAAAACTATTTAATAATTGATCAAGATATTGATTTATTATAGCTACTAGAGACCTGGTTACTACGGGAGGAAAAGGTTACTTTAAATGAGAATAATGATAAATGGCCTGTATTTGTAAAGTGCTTTACTAGTCCTGCCTAGGGACCCCAAAGCGCTTTACACATCCAGTCATCCACCCATTCACACACAGGTGGAGGCAAGCTACAGTTGTAGCCACAGGTGCCCTGGGGCAGGCTGACAGAAGTGAGGCTGCCATATTGCGCCATCGGCCCTTCTGGCCATCACCAGTAGGCAACGGGTGAAGTGCCTTGCCCAAGGACAAAACGACCGAGACTGTCCGAGCCGGGGCTCGAACCGGCAACCTTCCGATTACAAGGCGAACGCCCAACTCTTGAGCCACGATCACCCTTGATAAAAAAAAAAAAAGTTCTTGTATGAATGGGTGAAGTTGTATTAAAGAACTATATAAGAAACAGTCCATTTACCATGCACCTTTACTGAGACTTGGTATAGAACATGAGAAAAGTACACATTAGTCTCACTTCCTACCTGATGTCATTGGACTGAACTGAACAGTGGCTCGAGTGATACTGATTGTTTTGTGCCCGGCTGCAGTATTGTGCAAAAATCTCATGACAAGGAGCCAGATTTTCTTGAAATTTTCAAATGGTGTGTGTGTGTGCGTGTGTGTGTGCGTGTCTGTGCATGTGTGTGTGTGTACCTCTGGTCCCAATGGCCCCCTTCTCTCCTTTCAGTCCGTCCAGTCCATGAAGTCCCAGCGGTCCAGGAGAGCCTGGCACAACAAAACCAACCCATCTCACACACTGTTTCTGCAGATCTGAGGGACCCACAATGTCTATGTATTTCTTTCTCTTTTTTTGTTATAGTGAGTACAATTTGTGCAAAACTCTCTAAATTGCTGAATCTAAATTCATCACTCTTGCATTTTTTAAAAATACCTGTAGCACATTTATAAATAAAAACATTCTTTCTTTTCTGTTATAAAAAGCCCGCCCTAACAAGCCATCCAGTCATGTTTCCTACAGAGCCTCATAAAACTACACTGATACTTGTTTTTTCTGCTGCAGAGAAACAGCTCGTTGGAGTTTCTATAGTGAAGAGCTGAAGGCGGCTGGAGTTTGGTGACCTCATGCTCTACATACCTGAGGTTTTAAATGTTCTGTATTCTGACTTTAAAATTTCTACTAGGATGGGTTGGGTCAAAAGTTTGAGAACACACCAATTTTTCAGTTTTGTATTGAAAATTATGCAGTTTGATGTCTCATTGCACTCTGAATTGGAGATTATGTATCGGAATTTCAGGAGCAGGGCCACGCCTCCAAACACGCTCCTTCCGGTTGTCATCTATATAGGTTCCCCCAGTTCTGCAAGCCGATCATTCTCATTTATGTGCCCCGCCCTCCCTCCCTCCCTCCTTGTTCTCCATTCTTCAGGTTCTTCACTCCTATTTGGTACACGGGGATCTGCCAGGCCTGGGAGCCATCGCCAGTCCCCTTCGAGGCCTTCCCCAAACCGCAGCTCAATTCATGTCAAAGCCATTCACCTTTACCTACTAAAACACTGTCAAACCTAAAATGAGGACGTGGGCCCAGCTAGTGAAATGAAACCATAGCACAAATAAGCAATTGGAATTTTAAAAAATCATGAAATCAATTTATAGACCAAATGTATTCTCAAAGTAGCCCCCTTTGGCAGATATTACAGCTGAACACACCCGTGCTATTCTTTCTACAACAGACATCAAATATTGTCCCATATCTGTGGCTTGCAGGTTGCTTTGCTTTCAGTCTTCTGTCCAGTTCATCCCAAACCAGTTCGATAAAACAGCCCCAGACCATCACACTTCCTCTTCCATGTTGGACAGTTGATGCCACACACTGTGGAACCTTTCACCTACTCGACGGCGTACAAAGATCCTGCGAGATGAACCATCAGTCCATAATACCTTCTTCCAGTCTTCAGTAGTCCAGTGGTGGTGTTTCGTGGCCCAGACAAGCCTCTTTGTCTTATTCTGACGTCTGGCTTTCTTGCTGCAACTCGTCCTGCCAAACCTGCAGCTCGCAGTCTTCTCTTCACAGTTGAAACTGAAACTTTCTTACTACGACCACTATTAAGCTGCTTGAAGCTGTTGTCCTGTGAGCCGCCGATCACACAAGCTATTAACTCTCAGAAAGTTGTCCTCTGGTTCAGTCATGTCTTTGGGTCTGCAGACCTCTTCCTGTCACAGTTTGTTTCTGAGCCTTTGGATGCTGAAGGAAACTGTACTCACTGACACCGTGACTTTCTTTGCAGTTTCTCTGTAGGACAGACCTACATTTATAATTGTGATGATGGTCTGTCTCTCTTCCATTGTTAATTTCCTTTTTCTCACCGTTTTTGTAGCATCAAACTACTTTCTGCAGGACAGTACTGTTCAACTGATGCTGACGAGTGTATGGTACCACAGTGTGTTCCAACACTGCTTTTATGCAGACAGAGGGGGCTGTACCTGTAGTTAGCTTTGGGTAACCTTAGCTTTTTTAACCTCTGGCAGTTCACCATCTTTACCTTTGTACCATTTCAAGCTATTCACTGGACTTGATCGACTTGACTTGTAATAAATAACTGGAAACGGGTTGTTCTAAAACTTTTAACTGGTAGTGTGTATATATATTTATATATATATTTATTTACCTATCTGACATAGCCAAATGGAAATCTTACAGAACAAGTTTAATGCTAAAGCTGAAGAAAGACTTGATTTAAAGCTGAAACTTGATCTGAACAGTCTCTAGCTTCCACGTGACTAATATCTAACTCTAAAGCGCTGAGTCAGCAACCTGATGGATGTTAAAAAAACTAAAGGCTCCAGATTAACCGTCCTTTAACCCTCGTTACTTGAAATTGTAAAGTAACCGACTTTAAAGTAGGTTCTAACCTTTAAGTCCTCGGCAGCCTTCGTGTCCTGGAGGACCATCACCCCCACATTTACCTTGAATACCTGGAGTACCTGGTTGACCCCTGGGACCTGGGGGCCCAATCACACCTGACAGAGAAAACATTTTTAATAAGGTCGGGTAATGGATAACCAATGAGTTATACAGTCTTTACCACTGAAAATACATCTATGTACCTCTATGACCGATGCTTCCACAGTGTCCCTTCTCTCCTCTGCATCCTTTCTCTCCTGGAGCCCCAGTAAAACCCAACCCTCCCAGATCTCCAGGAGATCCAGGAGGTCCTGAGAGGAAGAGAAATAGGAATTAACACCTAATTCATTCTCCTGTTTTTTCTTTACTCTGGTTACTTTTAACTCAAACATCAAACTTCACGCTGCACAGCCAGAACAGATCATCACCTAGGTGCCCCTTGTCTCCACGAGGCCCCCTTTCTCCATTTGGACCAGGGCAACCAATAGACTCCCCTTTATTACCTGAAACACAAACACACTCTTCACTACAGCCTGCACAACAAAGGAACACATGAAAAACATTATCCTGACTGGGTGTACCTTTGGGACCTTTACATCCTGGGGGACCGGGCTCACCAGGTTTCCCTGTGCATCCTTTGTCACCCTGCAATCGCAAAATTAACAGATCAATATTTCCTACTACTCTTTCTAAACATTTTTCGAGCAAATCAAAGTCTTAAAAAAACTGAAAATCTTACTGTGCACCACTTCAAGGACCACTTCAAGGTAAAGAGTGCTCTTTTTGCTAATTTCCCAAGTATTTATTGTAAACTAAATGGCCTTTTCAGTCATTTGCTACCCCAAACAATAGAGTTTAGCTATAAAGTTATTTGCTGGAATGTTAACTGTAATGTAGGCACTGTACTGGACCACTGGAGGAGAACCCAGGCCTGAGGTAAAGCTTTTGATTTACCAGATTTATCTTCACCTGTGATCGCGAGCAGCTCAGAAACATAAATAAAACTGGATAATTTAAGTTTCCTCCTGGCTGGGCTACACAAGTTTGAATGCCTTGAATATCCTGAGATGCAGCTGAAAGCATCCAATCATTCTGATTTTTTCCTAGAGAAGAAAAAGTCAGTTGCTATAGCTGACTTTTTATCCATGTTATTATTGTCTTAAGGGGACCCTGGTTGGCCCAAATGGCAGCATGGCTTGAACCCTAAATCATCAGTGTATACGAGAAACATCTGGATATCTGGTTCTTTAATAAAAAGGTGAAGGTACAAACTAGAGATGGCACGATACCACTTTTTTATGTCCGATACCGATATCATAAATTTGGATATCTGCTGATACCGATATGAATCCGATATTGTGTGTTTTTAATCAATAAAACTGTTTTTTAATATCTTGCTGCATTTTGTATAAGTTCATACTCAAGTTTAAATAAACAACAACACTAAAGCTATTCTGTTATACCTGTATGTAAAAACTACACTGCACCCAAAATATTTCATAGTTCAGCAACACTGATCAATCTAATAAACTTAAACCTGCTCCATCCTCCCTATTCTGGTATTTTAAAGAGTACTTAGCAGAAATATTAAGCAACCTAACTAATAGGGTTGCAAACCCCCAAAAAAAAAATAGGGGAACCACCCCCACCCTCCACCTCATGATGCTTAATTGACGTAATCAACTTTAATTTGATGCAGTGTGAAAAAATGCACAGAAATAAATTATTTTCAAAAATAATTAAATAGATTCAACATCTTTCTTCAACAGAATTGCAGACTGCACAGATGGTATCTTCCCAAAGGAAAAAGTACTATAGCTTACTAGGGTATATTAGACTTAACAGTTACTATATACAGTAATGGACTTCTATACATTTTACATCAGATTAAAACTTTGGGTGTAAGATTCAGATAATTATTTATTAAAAGCTAGACATTTTAAATGAGAATAAGAAAGAAAAGTATGTCTTTGTGCCCCTTTTCCCTGTTCATGCCCTATCGGCCCCCTGGCTACACTTTGCTAGATCCGCCCCTGCACAGTTACCAGCCGTCAGCTACGTGAAAAGGATCCTGGTGTAGAAAGTAATATTAAATACATTCTAACAACAGCTTATCAAGCTTAAAGGTGCTGCTGTTGTTCAGCCGCTGGTTTCCTCTTTCTGGTGCAAAGTGGGCCAAAAACAAAGAAGAGAGACGGACTCGCCACAGAAAAGCCGATCAGCTGATCATTGATCAGTTTCATGATTGAAGTAGCAACAGGAGAGGGAGAGAGAGAGGCAGTCGCTCCATATATCGGTTGTTAAGCTTAACGCGGGGCGCTTTACAAACATTCAGAGATGAACTTACACACTTGCTTTACTTCTCTCTGGGATAACTTCCTCGGAGATGAAATGCCGGTTTGGTAGCGAGGCTACAAATACACACAGCCGCTCAATCACATGATGCACACTGCATCAGAGTTACGCCGTGTCACAAGTTTTGTGAGGTGCTTTTGTGATATTTAATGGATCGGATTACATTTTTTATTTCTCGCTGATATCCGATCCAGTAATTTACGTCAGTATCGGACCGATACCGATACGTAATATCGGATCGGTCCGACAAACAGCCTAAGGATGTTAACCATGACTCCCGAGGTGCAAGTACAAAGCAAGTCTGATGATCGACTACAAAATGCTTTCACATGCACCACAAATGGCAATCGAGATAAAGGGTATCTTCAGAATCTGCAAATTTCTTCGTGAAACTTAATTTGGGTCAGTCGAGTGACGTCTTTTGCTGCCTTACTGGATCTCCAACGTTTCCGGGAAAGCCACAGTATCCTTCAAACCCCTTCAGTCCTGGGGGTCCCACAGGGCCTCGTTTGCCACAGGGTCCAGGGGGCCCGGGGGGTCCTACAATGCCCGGGGGTCCATCGCACCCTGGATGCCCTGGCTTGCCTGCTGCTCCCTGCATACCTTTGCTTCCTGTAGTGAAAAAAAATGTTGAAAATCAGAAAGTTCAGTGAGGACAAAATCAGTCTGTCGCACAGAACCTCCAATGCATCGTGGGAAATGAAGATTCCACGATCTTTATTGAGATAAGTAAAGAATTAAGTTAACACCTTGAATGTTCACTGAAGGCTCCAGCAGTGAGTCAGTCCCATTGACTTCTATGTTAAAATATTCAACTTTACAGCAGACGTTAACATGTTTAACGCCGATGCCCAACGTGTTTTGGTTTCTGTCCATAATTTCCTCCTTCATAACAACTGCACGGAGGGAGAATGCTTTCATAACTTATTGTTTAAATTGTATTAAGGCTCAAAGGGGCGTGGCCTTTTATGACTGACAGGTGGATGGTGACACAGAGAACTGTAGCTGCTAGCTGTCTGCTAGACCTTAACTAACTGGAGTTCCTTATTAACCAGACCTCTGGACTGAGTTTGTGCTGATGGAGCCTTTTGGGTGATTAATTGTACTAACAGACCATCCAAGAAGTCTGAGCTTCAGTTTTGGTGAGTGGTATCCATGTCTAACTCTAAGCAAGTCTTTAGGGTGATCAGAGTAGAGCCAAAGAAAGACTTTCCACTTTCTGATCAATTAGTGCTTCCAGCGTGGTAACGATACTGCCTCTTGGCAACAAAGTATCATTCTGACCTCGAGGTCCAGTAAATCCAACAGTGGAGGGATGTCCTGGGTTTCCTCTCTTTCCTTTAATGAGGATGTAGTTGGTTGGTCCTGGAGGGCCTGTTGGACCTTGAAAGCCTGCAGGGGACACGTGGGAAATGTTTTAAAAAGGTAAGCTCAAATTAGCTGGATCTTCAACATCCATGTTTCCTCATAAATTACAGGAAGTCTCACTTAATGCATGTTTACAGTAATAGCAGTAATCTTTAGGAACACAGTAGCAGTACTGTGGTAGAATTGTGGCAATTGGTTGTAATGTTACTGTAAAGATTTGTGGTAATGGTACTGTAGTATCATTGTAGTATCACTCTGTATCACTCTACCTTTCTGTCCTTTTGGCCCTTCGATTCCTTGACCACCATCTCGTCCATTGAACCCTCTCTCTCCAGTCCTGCCCAGATCTCCGGGGACCCCCGGCTTTCCAGGGTTCCCAGGCACTCCCTCCCAGCCCCAGGGTCCAGTCAGACCTTAAAGATGTCAAAATTTATATCATGATCATGTTTTATTCAATAAGATCAAATGAGCAGGATCTTTATGTTTTTTTTCAAACCTCTGATGAACTAGTATGTATATAAAACCAGTGTCTTAATCAGTCTGTGGTTAGGATATATTTAATTAATGCTGTGGCTGGAACAACTCACCTTTTGGACCACCAGTGCCCTGAAGTCCTGAGCTTCCATTGAGTCCTGGGAGGCCCTGACCACCAGGCTTTCCACGGACACCTGGAAGTCCTGATGCACCCACAGAGCCTTTGGGGCCAATTCCTTCAGAACCAACGTTGCCGATCTCCCCTTTATCCCCAGAAATACCTGAAAGGGATGACACCATAGTCAGAACTTACAGGAACTACAGTCATAAAAAAATATTTTTCAAAGATAAAAAGCAAAATAACCAAAGAAACTGAAGTGAAGTAAAACCTAATAACATTAAAAGCTACCAGTGAATAAAGTGAGCTTGTTTACCTTGGGCTCCAGTAGATCCTCGAAAGCCCGACTGGCCCATTGTACCAGGTTTTCCTGGATCACATCGGTTCGATGTGGGTCCTGGGCAGCCAGTTATACCTGGGGCTCCATCATCTCCTTTCTGACCCTTTGCTCCACGACATCCATGGAGACCACTGATGCCTGTACAAATGCAAGAAATGATTCAAGCATCCTTTCTTCAACTCAGCATCATCCACCAGTTTTAATTTGTGTTTTGCAAACAGCTGAAGAGTTTATACAAATGGCTGGATGCTAACTGAACCCGAACCAAAATGGACTGGTGAGCTAAAATGGTGTTATTTAATAGTGTTATCAAGATTGGTGCTTTTATTCTAAACATGGTATGGATATGTTTAAACACAGTAAAACCACAGGACAGTTTATCTGTCTCTATCTTGTACACAGAAAATGGTGACGCAAAAAATAAAATGCAAAGTAAATGGACCTCCCAGAGCACGATGTCGTGGATCAGTACAATTAGCCTGAAATGTCAATCACCTGGTAGACCATGTTGGCCAGGGTTGCCAGGCACTCCTTTGGGTCCTTGAGGGCCCCGTGTCCCTGGAAAGCCAATAGAGCCTGGGAGCCCAACAGCAGAGTCTCCTGTTGGTCCCCTGAGACCTGCAGAGCCTCGAAGTCCCGGAGATCCTGGTGCACATAAAGTTAAACATGTTGGAAACACAGCTCATAGTGGTTTGGGTTTATTGGAAGTCCAAACCTTCTGTCATCACAGAAGCATTTCCCCAACTGGTGACACCAACATGTACCAATATTCAGTACTGAAAAGGTTTACCCCCTAAACATCCACCTGGAATTGAGTAATGGGCTTTTTTCAACTAAAGGGAGTGGTATAACTCTTTGAAAGTCTTTATGTCAGAAGAAATCCTACTCGAGGTACTCTAGATGCTTCAGGGGAACAGTGATAACATACCGGGCAGGGAAACTAATTTCAACAGACAAAATTGCTATATTATGGTAACAGAGTAAGGAATTGTAGATTAGGATGCTTATCACAGTAATGACTTAGACCTTACTGGGTGCAACTTAAACCGAGCACTATTTTTAAAAGTTAGAAACTAGATAGAAACACGGTGCCAGTAGGGCTGGGTGTCATCACTGATTTTTACAACTGATTCAATTCTGATTCACAAGTTCTCGATTCAATTCAGTTTTGACTCAAACATAAATATTATTATTATAAAGATTTATCAGTACTTATATCCATATTTTATATCTGTATATAAACCAAAGCTGACACTGTGAGACTCCATCAAAGGTGTGAGCGTCACAGCAGGTGTCTTTGTGTCAAAGTAACTGAGGATAAAACAGAAAAACATGAAGCAGAGTTTCCTGTCCTGGCTTTTTATAGCAGAAAACCTTAAAATGTTCTGCAGTCGATCAAAAACTGAAGCAAACCATGAATCAACATGCTGCTGAGAATGTGACCTGATGCTGCTGAGTGAAGCAGAGCAAAGTTACAGAGGTTTGATGGTAAACTGGTCTCTGAGTGCACTGAGAGAGAGAGCTGTGCAGGAAGTAAAGCAGCCAAAGTCAGAGGGAGTTAATGAGCATGTTTATCAAACGTGAAGCGTAGTTTGATCTTCTTTTGCTGCTGGTTCAGTCAGTTTTGGTCAGAGTGACGAAACCTGCAGCTTCAGAATCTGTGAGCGGTCGACTTTCAGCCCCGACGGCGTGTCTGTGGACGATCCACGCTCTGTGGTTACTGTTTTTACCTGCTCTTTAATCGTTTGAGCTGTTTGCCGAAATAGTTTTGTGAGCTTGAACCTGAGATTCTATCAAAATACATTTATATTTAAAAATCATTCATGATTTAATGAATTGATATTTATTCACCTTATTCACACTAAAATCGAGAATTTGAATGGGGAAATCGATTTTTTAAACCCACCCTTACCAGTAAGCCTCTAATTTTTGGCCATTGAAGCTGTTTAAATCATTCTGCCAAGTCGTCGTTGCTGCACAGCAGTGAAAACAGAAAGGCTGAAAGAGTTCCTTCTGGTCCGGGCAGATTTCTGAAGGAATTTCAGACATCTCGGTGAATTCATTTGCTTCCCAGAGTTTTCGAAACTAACCTTGTAGAAGGTACGTAGAATTTCATCCTAGAGTTAATTGGGAATTAACTCTAGGATGGAATTTGCCATGTGGTTCCCAGTGAAAACTAACTATTAAGGCTCAGGATCTCTCCAGAGCCAGGTGAACAAATTTCAAGTTCACAGTTGGATGTGAAACAAGCTGCTCCAGAATTCATTGGCACCCAAACCCAGACCAGCCAAAGCATCAACCAGATCTGGTTTGTGCTGATGAATTCTGGAACACATGAGAGTCAGACTTACCTGGATCTCCATCATAACTGAAGCCTTCAGGTCCTTCATCTCCATAATCTCCAGTGACACCCTGAGGTCCTACAGGAGGAGGAGGGGAAATAATTAAAGGTACCTCTTCTGCTCATGTAACCTACAGGTGAAGATACAGAAGCGGAAGGTTTGCTTGGGTACCTTGTTTCCCAGGTATTCCAGGAAGTCCATCCTTTCCATTGTCTCCTTTAGGCCCATCTGACCCAATGCCACCAGGAAAACCTGGAGGACCCTGGGAACCTGCGTAGCCTGAAAGGTGAGAGAGGTGAGTAAGAAGTACTGTAGACAGGTAAACATAAAGATGTTACAGATCAAATTTACCTGCACTTCCAGGGTCTCCCTTCTCTCCGGGGCCACCAGGTCTTATGGGTCTAAAGGGTGGAGGGTCACCTGGAGGAAGAGGAGGAGTTGAGTAGTAGTTGAGTAGACACCAGTTAGAAGGTTTTGGCTAACAAAGTTGATGAAAGTGTTCCTATGAACTTTACAAGTACTCAGTGCTGAAGAAAATCTCTAACTCATTTATATTTAATTGTATTTTCAGATCAAGTTTGGTTTTCTCCAAAATATTGGGTTCAGGCCGTCACCGTAAACACCCAGAGGTTTCAAGTTGACTCCTTTTTAATTACATTTCTGCCTGTTTGGAAAACCCAAACGGAAAAACGAGAGGGGCAGGACAGGTCGCCAGCCTGACACAGGGCTAACACACTTACAGGCAAAAAGAATAATTCAAAAGCAGAAATGTTTGAAACTTCAATTGAAGTGTAACATTTTCTAGTTTCAAGTGTTTTATTCTAAAACAAATCTCAAACCCTAAATCAGGGGTGTCCAACTGCAGGCCTCGAGGGCCGGTGTCCTGCAGGTTTTAGATCTGACCCTGCATCAGCACATCTAAATCAAATGCTTAGTTCATTACCAGGCCTCTGGAGAACTTCAAGACATGTTGGGGAGGTAATTTGGCCATTTAAATCAGCTCTGTTGGATCAAGGACACATCTTGCCCCACCCCTGCCCTAAATGATGAGTCATAGATGACCAGCGGATGTTAAGTTATCATCCTTTTTGAGAAACATACTCTACTCAAACCCGGGCTCAGACCTTAAAAGGAGTCACCATTGACAGAGCAGATGCTAAGAGGATAGGTGCTATAAATGTTTAGAACAGTCCTATGAAAACAGAACCGTATATATGGATTTGGTTGCAAATAAAACTCTGGTTGTCACTTTCTGTGGATTTTACCAAACGTTTTCGTAACAATGATTCTTACCTTTCACCCCCTTTAACCCCGGGGGGCCACAGGATCCAGTAGGTCCTGGATCCCCAGGGAGTCCATGTTTTCCCACAGCTCCATCTGCACCTTGTCCTCGGGGACCTGGAGGTCCTAAATATCCCTTTAACCCTGTAGTTCCTCTGAGGCCCCTTTCTCCAGGGAAACTGGAAAAACTCTCACCCTAAGAACAGACAGATTGAGAGATAAGGTCAAGAGATGGCATGACCGATGGCAGGACAACTGCAAAAAGGGGACATTCCGATTATCTCACTGTTTGTCGTCCACATTTCTCAACGCTCAACTTTTAGTTAAGTTATAAACAGATTCATGGATATAACAGACATGGTGTCAGTGTGTTTTCTGGCATACAGTTGTGCTTGGGATCATTGTCCTGTTGATGCCCCTGTTTGGTCCAAGCTTCACCTTCAGGATAGATGGCCTCACATTTGACTCTAGACTACGCTGGTATACAGAGGAGCTCATGGTCCACTCACTGCCCAAATCATCATCCCTCCACCACTATGCTGACTGCAATATGACGTGGTTTTCTCCAAACTGCGGACAAACATGTCCACTTTGGTCTCACCTGATAACAGACATTGTTCCGTGACGTCTCACGGGTTTGTTCCGATGCAACTTTGCAAATCTAAGCAATGCTGCCACGTTCTTTTTAGAGAGAAGAGGCTTTCTCCTGTAAACTCCTCCAAACAAGCCAAACTTGTTCAGTCTTTTTCCAACAGTGCGTCATGAACTTTAAAATTGAAAACAAGGCCTGTAGAGTCTCAGAATCTGAAACAGAGCTCTTAGGTTTTTGTTGTTTCTTTGAGCATTGAATGGTCTGATCTTGGGGTGAACTTGCTGGAACATCCATCACTGAGAAAATTGTCTTGAATGTTTCCCTCTTGTAAATAATCTTTCTCACTGTAGAATGATAGGTTGGAACAACAGTTTAGTCTCTAAGATCACTGCTGACGTCTTTCCTCATCTGCTTTCTGTTAACGCACACCTGAATCCTTCGGACTAGCAAACTGCTAGAAAATTCTGCTTTTATAACGATGCTCACAATTGGTAATGATCAGTTAACCGGTTTGATCAGCAGCACCTGGCTGCCATTTACTTCTCTTGATTCCTATGAAAGCAACAAGGATCCACTTAATTTTTCACAGGACTGCATGGAATCATGAAACATGTCTTTAAATTGACCATTGGGGGATTTTGATAAACATTTGTTGAAAAGAAAAAGCGACGGAGACATGATCAGTGAGCTGTAATGTGAACATCATCTCATTACATCTGAAACAGAAATCATTTCATGGACGGACTATCAGCCCCACAGTGACGAATTACTTGCTGAGAAACTCTTTCACATTATTGCTTCTCATATTTCGCTCTTTCCAGTCTTGAACAACACCCTCCAATCCTCATTCCTCCTATCTTCTAACCCGACTGACCTGGAAACCGGGATTTCCAGGGACCCCTGGGGGCCCAGTCTGTCCTCTTCTTCCTGGGAACCCTTGTCTGCCTGCAGGGCCCTGCTGTCCCTTGTTTCCCTTCTCACCTGGAGACAAAGGAGCAGTATTCACAGGAGGTTATGTTGAAGTTACTGTCAATAATGTTCAAGTGTGCCTGGGAGACAGCTGCACAGACTGTGACTCACCTTCAATATCCTCCACCGTTAAATCTCCTTTCTGTCCTTTAAAGCCTTTGAAACCCGGGAATCCAGCCCGACCCTGTAAACAAAGCAATCAGTCAAACAAACAGAGCAGTGGTGGCTGCTCAGATGACCTCTGACCTTGTTGCTCAGTTGCTTTACCTGCTCACCAGTCTCTCCTGTGTCTCCGGGAACACCGTACTCTCCCCGAGGACCTGTGGGTCCGGGGGATCCTTGGAACCCTGGAAATCCCAAGTCACCCATAGGGCCAGGTGCACCTCTTAGTACAAGAGGAACGCCACAAGAACAGCCACCACAACTACCTAAAACACAGAAATTAGGGTTAGATCGATCTCTAACCCTTATTGAGCACTTCCAGCAAACATTAGCAAAATGATCTGAGTGATTAATAACGTCACTACGACTGGCTGTCGGCGCAACAAGGACTCAAGGCCAAAATAGGATGTCTTTGCTATAGACAGTATAACAGAAGGACACAGCTGAAGGTGGCGACACCTGTTACTGCAAAAGACTTCCAGTTGTATCAAAGTGTATGGGAAAAGTGCCCTCTGCTCCCTCGCTTTGAAGACGTTAGTACACATTTCCTTAATGCATTTACAAACTCATTCTCTAGTTTGAGGCCATTTTGAATAAAACATTAAGTTTGTTTTTATAAATTATGCTCATTCTTAGAATAAGAGAGGAGGGTTATTTAGGAGCATGCTCATTGGTTAATACCTCAGTCACAATTTGTGAGCCACAGTGTGCGGTTTCACAATCAGAGTCACTCAGACACATATCGAAAGATCAAACAGAATATGACGAGTGCTGGCGACCGTGACGTCCTCAGCTGAAGTCTTCACACATCCGTGAGCGACATCTCAAAGCTAAATCCATGTACCGTCTAAGGCTTCACAGCAACAACATGAGTGAGGAAGCAAGTTAAGGTTATGCTCTTCATTGGGTAGCTGGAAGTGGTTAGCTGGTAAGTTAGCATTAGCCAGAAGTAACCCAGTTGCATCCAATAAAACTCATCTGGATAAATTACAATGAGAAGCTAAAGGAAACAGCTAGCGATGACTTTAGCATGGTGATGATATCTTTGGTTTCTGGCAGTAAAAAGGTCAGACTGCCTTTTTTAAATTACTTCATCAGTTGATGTTTATAAACTGACCACTGCATGATTCACGTAGCACAATGTGGACAGGGGTGTTAGTTTTTAATCTCTTCTTTCCTCATTTAGCAAACGCAAACTGTGCTAATGTGACGTGGCCTGAGTGTGCACATATTTCACATCAAGGCTAAAAGCAGCTCATCAGTCTTCCACCCTCTAAAAGCCACAAATTAAGTCAATATCTCCAACAACTGACCTTTAATTCCCAGTGAGCCCTGAAACCCTGTGGGCCCTGACACACCTGGGTCCCCAGGTGGTCCTGAGGCTCCAGGGAGACAGTAGGTACCTTAAAAGATATACAGGAAGTCAGTGGGAGAAAAACAAGGGTGTTTTTTTGAGTGATTATTAAGAAAAAAAATCAACTGGGACAGTGACACATCCCATACCTGCTGTTAATATCTGCAGTCTGGCCCTGCAGGTACCTACAAGTGTACAACACTAAGAGACAGAAACACTGTTGTCTGGTACCTGGAACACCTTGCTGTCCTTTAGGTCCCCTGAATCCAGGGCGCCCTGGTTTTCCAGGTTCTCCAGGTGTGGGTTTCTCTGTAGAGATCTGACCTGGATCTCCTCTGACCCCCTTGCATCCTGGAACTCCCTTCTGACCTACAACTCCCCGCAGTCCTGAAGAAAACAACAAAAACTATCATACTACCTTAAACATGAGCAGAAAACATCCTTCTTACCACAGCACCGTTATGCTGCCTTTAATCAAGTTCATACCACCTTAAATCTAACCATAAAACAACACTCATATTGTCCTTAATCACCCTAGCTCAACTTTAAGATTCATTCAAGATTCAAGAGTCGAGGTCTTTATTGTCAGTACAACAGTATACGCAGTATACAGCGTACTGAAATGCCGTTTCACCCCTAGCCCCCCATGGTGCATTTATAAGAATATAAAAAATAAAAAATCTCCAAGAGATATAAAACTAGAAATGACAAGTGGATTGTGCAGTAGGTATTGAATACCAGGTTGAAGTTACGAGTCAGGGTATTGTAGACAAGACAGCATGAAGACATGTGCAATACAGCATTATGTAGATGTGTTCAGTAACTGAAAGTAACAAAAAGCTGACTTCAGAGTCTTCATACCACCTTGAATCTCACCTTGTCATCATATCATAAAATAACCTCATCACAGCAACCTCATACTGCCTTACATCAGGCTGCTACCACCTTAAATCTGGCCTCATGAGTCTCAGACCACTTAACCAACTTCATCATCATTATACCCCCCAAAGTGGTATATAATGAACCAACATTGTGGTCTCATCCCATTTTTAATCTGACTACACAAACTTAATCTGACCTCATCGTCATTATACCATGTAACATCTTAAATAACTCTCTCATACGATTTTAAAGTTTAAAACCATTTGAACATTAGGTAGGAAGCACCAACTTCATCCACCCTCCGACCCAGACTCTCTAAGAAGCTACTTCGAGCTGCTCCTTTATCCACAAGAGGAGGAAGCTTTGCATATTTTGATTTGACAGAATTTTATGCCAGACGGTTTTTCTGATGATGATTTATACGTTTCAGGAAAGATCTCCAAGACTCAGTGATAACAGATATCACCATCATATAAAGATGTTTCACTTGTGTCATCTCGCTGTGCTAAACAAATCGGAGAGATGTTTGCCAGCTCACATTGCTACAGAAACAGTAAAATATGCAGATACTTACCGAGTATTGATCTGCCAGGCAGTCCTGGGGCGCCAGGTATTCCCATCCGTCCTCTGTCTCCATTAAGGCCGTGCGGGCCGGGTGACCCGGGATCTCCAACTCGACCTAGAAGACATGAAGTAGTCATTGGACATCAGAGAAGAAGAATTGTAAAAGAGCTGATTGATTGGTGCATTGATCCATACCGGTGTACGTGATGTCTGCCACCCGGGGGACGCCTGGAGGCCCGGGATCTCCCCTTTTGCCCTGAGAACATACAGAACACGACAGCTTTATCTTTATTGAGGTCATTATGTTTCAAACATCAGTCGGTCATTTTGTTTACATGATACTAACCAGATAATCGGGTTCACAACTAGGGATGGGTACCGGTATCCGGTGCTATTATGGCACCAGTTCTGACATAAACGGTAGTAACCAGACCGAAAAGCAGCGCACATTTCGGTGTTTTATTTTGGTGCTTTTTTTTCCTGAGATGTCATACACTTTGGATTCTAGCCAATCATTTTACCTTTCCAAGGATAGTAGGCGGGGCCAGGTACGTACGTTCTTTCAGAGCAGAGCTACAGATTAAAAATGCCCAAGGCGAAGCGATCAAAAGTCTGGCTGTACTTCACAGCAAAAGATGCAAACTCAGCAGCCTGCAACAAGTGCTTTAAGCTGATACTGTGATACTGTCAAAGGAGGTAACACCTCAAATCTGATGAAACACCTGGCGACGCATAGCGTTTTTTTTTTAAAGCCGAGAAATGCGCCGTGTTTGATAGCTTGCTGTGAGACCTCACACCGTGCACATCTACTGCGGGTGTGGTGCCTGTTATCGGACCTGGAGTTAGCAACATCCCCCAAAAACCCGAAGAGGAGAGTCCTGGCCCCTAGCCCTGTCAGCGTAGCAGAAATGATGAGGATGATGATGGCAGCAGCAGCCGTTCTCCTCTGCGTGAGTAGCTTCATGTTGTTCGTGTGTAATTTACGTTGAGTACTCCACTTCAATGCATGGGTGAACTAAAACACCGTCGTAGCTAAATGCGGCTGTCTTCTTGTTTGATGATGCTCAAACCCTGAAAAGTGGAAAAGAAAAGCTAAACATGAACATGAGAGGTTTTGGACACAGTTTTTTCCATTCTTTAAGCACTGCTTCCAGCCAAGAGTGATACCATATATGTCCTATAGCTGCAGAAAAGGCTAACATTGTTATCTTTTTACAAAAAAACAGCTGAACATGAGAGGTTTTTGGACAAAGTTTGTGTTCTCCATTCTTTAAGCACCGGTTTGAGCACCGTTTAAGCACCGGCACCGTTTCAAAAGTACCGGTTTGGCACCGGTATCGGATAAAACCTAAACGATACCCATCCCTATTCACAACTTCTAGTGACAGAACATTTACGTGTATGAATGGGCGAAAGGTTTCAGTGCTCTCACGAATTGCGTGTCTGTTTTTTATTGATGATCTGGCTCTGCTGGCCAGGTGGTGACCATGCAGTGGGGAGGTTTGCAGCTGAGCGGTAGAGATCAGACATCTGAGGTCATGGACAGAAAACTGCACAAAGTGTAGGACTTCAAGAATCTCAGAGTCTTTTTCATGAGTGGAGGAGAGATTGATGGACGAATTTCAGTGATGCAGACGCTGCACCTGTCTGTGGCGGTCGAAGATATCAGACTATCTTACTGGTCTTTTGTTTAACTTCCCCTGCTAGTTTTCCCCTCATTACCTTGTGCATACAATTTTCGGGTTTTCTCTCGCCCCTTTGTCGTGGTGTGCTACAATGCTCTGTGCTCCTTGTTCCCTGATTCCTAGTGTTTAGTTGGGATGGATGGGAATCTTTGCTTTTATCCAAAGTGACATAAAATATGTACAGGAAAGACTGACCTTAGGACCCTTTCGTCCAATCAGACCTGGGAGTCCTGAGCTTCCTTGGATTCCCTGAAAACACCAAAGAAAAACCAGACCTGATGATCTGAGGAACAGCACAACCGAAGACGATTACCAAACAGGAATCTTCTGCTTTGACCAACCTTAACTCCTTTGTTCCCACGGAGACCAGGTTGTCCAGGGAGTCCCTGAAACACAGTTTGCACAGTTCATTCAGCATCAATACCTCAAAGATCGATGACATCTCAAGTTTAATTAGAGTCTATAGTCTGATCAAAACTGCTTAATATTGATCGATAATGCGAGGGGAAATGACATCTTACCCTTGGTCCAGGAAGCCCCAAAATCCCCTTCTCCCCTTCCATCCCAGGTGGCCCATCCAGACCCTGAGACCACAATCCAATAAAAAATATCTGATCAGTAACAGTGCTACTGAAAATGATATTTGGAGATGTGGGACACAATAACCACGGCAGTTGAATATCCTTCAAACATGAGATTACAGATGACAATTTTCAGGATGAGCGATAGTCCTGAACTATGTAAATCAGGAGAATCCTAACCTTCGAGTGAGCCTGGTGCCCAAGAATCCAACAACAAGGAGAACTTCAAGTTCCTAAATAAGATATTTAACCTACCGGCAGTCCGTCAATTCCACAGACTCCTTTAACTCCCCGGGAACCCTGGAATATCCAAGCAGAATGCAACATTAGAGCCCCTAAATGGAAACCAGCATAAGAAAACCAACAGCAAAACCTCCCAACATTGGACTCCAAGAGATATTAGAAACCAACATTTGTACCAGGCATTAAAAACACATTAGCTACTCGAATTTTACAATAAAACCTACATAGAACCAGTTTTTAAAAATAAAGGCTCCTACTTCCTGAGGTTTGAGGTCTACACAGGCTTCATGCAGAAAGCTTTGTGCTGTTAGCAACTCTGAATGTCACTATGCATCGAGCTGGCTAATTAGCTATAAAGTTTAACAGAAAACAGGAAGTCCCCTTAAATGTGTCATCTGATAGGCTGTAACAGAGTGAGGCTCCACCTACTTTGTCTCCTTTGATGTAGAGGTCTTCGGGAGGGTCAACATACTCAAACGGCCCTGGACGTCCCTGCAAACCCTGATCCCCCTGTGGACCACACAAACTGCTACAGTACTGGCACTGCACATACTACACAGTACTGATGTGTTGCTCTTGCTGCTGTATTGCTGCAGCAATTGTCAGTGGTGAAGTACTATTTATACAGTTCGTAGTGAAATGAAAACAGAAGGTAAACCAGTCAAACAGAAGAATGTGGCAAAACAAAGCTCTGCCCGAAACAAGTAGTCAAATGTGACTCTTGCACAGCGCTATTGCCTCGGGCAACAGGCTCTTCACGTGCTGCTGATTCAGTTTAAAGAAATGCCGCTGAGGAAGGGGGCGTGGTTGTACCTCGTCTCCTTTCTGTCCAGGTAGAGATCGACCTCTTTCCCCCTGAAATGCACAAACAACAAATTCTGAAATAAAAGGTCAGAAAACGCAGTCTTTCAAAGTACTCTGATGCTAATCACAATACTATACTCTACTACGTGTATATTACTTACGGGTGAACCTCGAGAACCCGGGCTTCCAGGTACACCCTGCACAGAGAGCAAAGATTTCATTATTGCAATTAGACAGCAGACAGCAGCACTTAGTTTGCTGCCTTCAATCAACGTGACCCTGATCAAGACTTTAGATCGGGAAAATAATTCTTTGATTCTCAGCTGAATTTTTAAGTTTGCCTACTTACAAAAAATAATGAACAGTGTCCAACTTTTAGGGTAGCTTAATTTTAATGGAGAGAGACATAATGTAAAGCCAAAAACACAGAAAAAAAACACATTACAAAAAAGTTATAAATTGAACTGAAGTTTTTGAGCCCCTACAACACCCAGTCTGGCTCCCATACAGGGAGCTGAGACGCATTTTCTCTAAACACTGGGTCTCTGTGGCTTTTAAACCCCAAAACACGCTGCGCCAAAAACTGGTCCACCCCAAGGATCGGGTCCCCCGACACAAACAGAGTAACATAGTGTACGCTGTTAAGTGCCAGGAGGATTGCCAGGATTTATACATCGGGGAAACCAAACAACCTCTGGCAGAGCAGATGGCACAACACAGAAGAGCAGAGCTGGATCTGTGGTTATTTTTGGATTTCTCATCAACATCAGGCAGGACTCTGCAGTCTATTTACACCTACAGGCCAGTGGACACTCTTTCAATGATGAGGATGTACACATCCTGGACAGGGAGGAACGCTGGTTTGAGGCGGAGTCAAGGAGGCCATTTACGTGAAAAGGGAAGACCATCTCTGAATCGAGGAGGGGGCCTAAGGGTCCATCTGTCACCATCTTACAATGCTGTGATTGCAGCCATTCCCCAACTCTCTGTGAATGGGACTCATGGCCGTTGATGACAATTTGCATATTAATGATCAAGGAAGTGACCTGCTCGCCCAGTGTTCATTCAGTGGATTTACTCACCTGGATGATCGAGCATGCATCAAGACTCCCATACAGGGTATATAGGGGCGACCGTGGCTCAGGGGGTTGGGAAGCTCATCTTGTAACCGGAAGGTTGCCGGTTCGATCCCCTGCTCTGTCTGTCTCGGTCGTTGTGTCCTTGGGCAAGACACTTCACCTACTGCCTACTGGTGTTGTCAGTCTGCCCCAGGGTCTGCTCCACCAGTGTGTGAATGAATAGTGGAATTGTAAAGCGCTTTGAGGGTCTCGCTATATAAATGCAGTCCATTATTATTATAGATGCAGCTTCATATCTGTGCCAGCATTCTTGTCTGTTTCTGGCTTCAAAAGTCCAACGTGGAACAGTAGAAACCCGAGACCAGGTCCCTTTAACTGTCCTCAACTTAACCACATGACACAACACCAGATTACTTTCTCCAAGCAGTAAATATTAATACTGGTGACTCACGTCTTGGCCTTTCGGTCCTGGAGAACCCGTTGCTCCCTTCGATCCCGAGAAGCCCTGCTCACCCTGCGGTCAGACAGACAGAAACCTGAAGGAGGACCACTACGACTACTTCCTCCCTATAAGCCCGCTGGCTTGTGTGTCACATGACAGTTTGTTTACTCACCTGCAGACCAGGACATCCACTGGGCCCAGCATCTCCCTGTCAGACAGAAATGCTGTGATTAATAAGCCAAATCCTGATCCTAACCTGCAGCAGTACAAGTGTACTTACACTCACTCCAGGGTAACGTATGAAGTACACCGCCTGATCTCCTGGATATCCTTTCGGTCCTGGAAAACCCTGAAGAATTAAACACCACAGCGATCGTCAAATACTACTGTACTACATATACTGCAGTACACTGAACTATCCATACAGAGGCTCAAAGCAGTGTAAGACTAGAAAACCTCATCCTTACTCCGTCAGGACTCTTTCACCATCAGGCAGTTAAAATCAAGAGTTCTAAAATCTGGATTCTGGAAAACTGAATGTTTCTCCAGCTCTGATTATTTTTACTGTGGCCTTTCTTGATCTCCATAGTGAAGTGTTTGCTATCAGTGTTGCTGTCATTTCTGACCAGTTCTCCGTCACGTCCTTGTTCTCCCGGAAGGCCAGCTTTCCCCTTGTCTCCTCTAGTTCCATTACATCCATCCAGACCTGGACGTCCTGGACCTCCAGCAGGTCCCGGGTGTCCCTGGACAGATAAACACAACCAGATGCTGATAGCAGGACATCACTAGGTCACAGCTGACTGAGCTAAGAGGCTGAGAGGGGCGGGGCTTCTTACCGGAACTCCATCCAAACCTGGAAAACCAGGAACACCAAGAGATCCCTGAAACCACAAACAACAAGCAGACAGTTAAACTGTTCTCCACACAGTTCCCCGGAAATATTAGGGGTTAGATACCATGTGAGGCCTAACAGAGCTCCGATTGGTCAGACAACAAAAACAGTATCTCGTCTTCAGAGGGGTGTACTACAAAGCAAACTATGTTTTCAGAGTTTTCAACGTTGCGCAGATGGTCTATGTCTAAAGTTTCTCTGGTGTTGTCTCTGAGTGGAGTAGAAGGTGCTCAGCTGACCCATTTTGTGAGTCAAATGCCTGAAGCAGAGTGCTGCTAAAACAGAAAGCCTGACTCTGTTAAACCTGCGTTGCAGTACACCCCTGAGGGCAGAAAACATAAAGTTCTGGGAACAGCAGAACCATGTTCCTTCACCATATGTCCTTTCAGGCCTGCAGCTCCTGTTGGCCCCTCATCTCCTCTCTGGCCTTTCTCTCCTGGAGGCCCCTGAGGACCCGGGAAGCCCATGGGTCCGTTAGGGCCCTGCAGACCCAGAGCACCAGGAGCACCCTGCAGGACACAAAGAAACCTGTTAATCCTTTAAAAACTGATAAAAATGAATAAATCTTAATAGAAAACATGAACAACCTCAGGTTCCATCGAGAGCTCTATTAGGCCACCTGATCCCGAGGCTCTCTGTCACTACAATGCACAACCAGGACCAGTTCTATTTACATTATACATGCTTCCCTTAGGCAACATCATTAGAAGACATAGCATAAATTTTCACTGCTATGCAGATGACACGCAGCTCTATCTGTCCATGAAGCCAGGTAACACACACCAATTAGTTAAACTGCAGGAATGTCTTAAAGACATAAAGACCTGGATGGCCGCTAACTTTCTGCTTCTTAATTCAGATCAAACTGAGGTTATTGTACTCGGCCCTGAAAATCTTAGAAATATGGTATCTAAGCAGATTCTTACTCTGGATGGCATTACCTTGGCCTCCAGTAACACTGTGAGGAACCTTGAGTCATTTTGACCAGGACATGTCCTTCAACGCACATATTAAACAAATATGCAAGACTGCTTTCTTCCATTTGTGCAACATCTCTAAAATTAGAAATATCCTGTCTCAGAGTGATGCTGAAAAACTAGTTCATGCATTTATTACTTCCAGGCTGGACTACTGTAATTCATTATTATCAGGATGTCCTAAAAACTCCCTGAAAAGCCTTCAGTTAATCCAAAATGCTGCAGCAAGAGTCCTGACAGGGACTAGGAAGAGAAAGCAGATTTCTCCTGTTTTGGCTTCCCTTCATTGGCTTCCTGTTAAATCCAGAATTCAAAATCCTGCTCCTCACATACAAGGTCTTAAATAATCAGGCCCCATCTTATCTTAATCCTGATCACTCGACAAACTCAAAGCCGACAAACAAACTAAGAGAATTCAACAGTCTGCTCGAATCTGGACTTTTGAAACTGTAAATCATTCTTTGTCATATTACTTTTTAGTTTCTCATTAAATACACCGTCACATTAACAAGCTGACTCACAAAGAATGGCTCATGGTGTAAAGCGTCACCTGTCAGAAAGTATAAGAACATATTAAACATGCGGGAACATAACTGAACCTGAGACAGAAGACTCTGCAAAACCTTTAAGAACTTTGTTAATCACGGCACTGAGGCAGAGCGGGTGGACTTCATATGGTTTAATCCAGATGTTGGTGCATTCGAGTCCCAGATGTGTAATGCTGTTATCTGACCATTCGAGGGCGGTGTGGCACCAGAACAGTGACACCCCCACACACACTGCCACGAGGGGTTTGAACTGCTTATTATAGAAGATTCAGAAATGAGTGTGCCAAAAGCACAGTACTGTCCACACCCACATCCACACATCTGCACAGGAAACACTGATAAGGTCAAAGGTCAGATTTACAGCATAAACTCAGCCCTTTGTGGTTTAAACTGAGTAAAAGCAGAGAGCGTTCCAGGATCAAGGGAATGGCGCGTACCTTGAGCGACAGGTGCCGTCTTGTCGCGTTCAGCGCTCATGTGCTCACTTTGTGTACACTTGGTTTTTAAGCCTGTTGTTAAGCTGAGTGATGGTGACCCTCAGTGTGGTTTCACTTTAACGTTCTGCTCCATTTCCAGAGCCGTTTTTTTAAATCTCTGGACTTGGAAGTGGAGCTTTGATGCCTCAGATAATCATATTAGGGATTATTTCCTTTAGATGATATCGCAAATACAAGAGTAGGAAACATGGAGTGTTACTAGCAGACCGAGTTTTTCGCTCACAGGGACGACTGTACACGTCTGAGCTCATTATTAGAAACGCACTTAATATGAAGATGCACCTCTGGACCAGGAGATATATGACAGCAAGTAAGGAAAACTAGATCCACTTTAACTACAAGGCTCCATTTGCTGTTTGGGCCACATGATGAAAACAGAAACTAAACCAAATCAATGCTTTTCTGAAACTAGGTCATTCATTCAGAGGTGTGCAGTTTCTGGCTGAGGAAACATGAATATCTGCGAGGTAATGAGGCCTTACGAGAGCAAAACAAGCATAAAAGCCAAGAAGAACACAAGGTGAGCATGTACAGACCGAGTCACCTGGGCAGGTGAGGAGAAGGAGGTCAGTGTGTTTATCGCATGATCTGGCTGCAAAGCTTCATCACAGTAATGTAACTGTAGTGGGTGAGACTGTGTGTAACACCTGATCCAGGTGTTACACACAGTCTCTGTTGCAACAGTGACCAAAACCAGAGTGTTTTTGGTCACTGTTGCAACATAAGCTGTGGAGACACCTGGATCAGGTGTCTCCACAGCTTATGTTGCAACAGTGACCAGAGTGTTTTTGTAATGACTGTAATGATTCACGTGGAATAAAAGGCTGTGATCTGCACACATCATAAAGCATGTTTGTCCCATTTTTACCTGATGTACAAATAAAGTTTGATGTCTTGACTAAAACTCGCCTGTATCCAGTTTCCCAGTGTTAGTCAGAGCTCTCTGGTTGTCTCCAACATCGAGATGTTTATGATCCCTGATGTTATCTGATCATTAATCACTGATCAGATACACCGATACAAACTTATTGATACATCTGTGTTTATAATCAAAACCGATCGGTTTGGGTGAATCCGTCGATCCTGTGTCTGTGAGTGTGTGTGTGTCCATGAGTGTGTGTGATGAGATGTGACAGCTGTGATCTCTGTTAGTCCTCTCTCCATCCTCCTTTCTCTTAAACCGCTCAGCGTGAAATCACTGAGACAGACGCCTTCCCACAATCCTCTCTGCCTGTCTACTGCCCCCAGCTGTACAAACACACACACACACACACACACACACACACACACGCAGGAGGTCAGTGTGAAGCTGGACGACAGTCTGACAGATACATCTTGTTCTTATTGCTGTTGTTAACTTGATCAGCTGATTGTCATGTGATGTTACATCAGCGGTGTGATTGGCCCCTGATAACGTACAAACAAGCCTGAGTCCTGACAACCACGAGCTCTAACAGCAGTTACAGCACAACGCCATCCCGTGCTGGGATAACTGACCTGTGGGGACATGCTCCCTGTTGGGAATAAAGGTCCTTATAATCAGAATCATTGAAATTTAGGGTGAAAATTCAGGTTCAAGGTTCAGTTAAGTGCAAAGAAATTCATGCAAGTCCTCTGAAGTGATGAAAACATGCATGTGTGTGAGTAATCTGCTGAGTCAGTTTAAGGTAAACAGCTGATAATTTAACAGCAGCACTCCTCAAACAACTCCTCATTTCACTGTGTGTGTGTGTGTGTGTGTGTGTGTGTGTGTGTGTGTGTTCTGAGCTGCCACTGAAGGAGTCTGAGGTTTGTTGACACTGAAGAGTGTGCAGCTGCGCTGTGGTTTGCTGCTGTTCATGTGTGTTAGAGTTAGTGGGCGGAGTCTCACCCTTGCTCCCTTGGCTGGGAAACACTGACAGGTGGAGCAGTCCCGCCCACCACATGGTTCAGACAGGTCACCCTGGAAACAAGAGAACAATATTACATGACATCACCATGACATCACTGTATCATAATAACACGTCATCGCAGCTCAGCTGACACCAGCACTCAGAGCTGTGACATCACGTCTGAGGTCACAGGCCTTTGCTTTGAAACATGAAGCAAAGGACTCGTTTTTCTGTCGCAGCATCTCTCTCGACATAGTCTGAGAACCTCTGAGCTCCCGTGCTGGTATATCATTGGAGTGGCAGTAAAGACCAACAAAGACCAGCACTCGTGTTTATGCTGACCGCGTCACGCACCGGGTTACACGAGTCGAGAGGTGGAGCCGAAGAGTTATGGCATTATATGGCATTGTTTTTAGTTACACTTCAGCATATCACAGTAGAGAGGTGGTTTCATCCAGCACATCTGTCTCTCATCTTCATCATCAAAACAAAAGGAAGGCTGCAGTTAAGGTCTGTATTTTTGGGGCCATCCTGGGTGTTTTGTGTCTGTTGTCTGATGAAGCCAAATGGCGGAACTTACAAGACTCGCATCCTCGCTTGCAACTCCTTACTTCCATGCTTAGCTCAGTTTTTCCAGGACCCCTTACCTTTCCAAGCCTTTACAGATTCCAGTGTGTAAAAGAGCAACTAGGCAACTAGCCTTTGGGAGTTCCTGTCTCTGCGGTCAGCTGTGTGCCCCATCAAACTGAACCTCTTCAGCTTGTGGTCTCGAGTTTCACATTTTCTCTGCTCTACTCCGTCTTCTTGGCTTAAACACAGAAGCCACACATCAGGACTATGATGCTGTTAACTGCGAGCTAGCTGAGGAGTGGAGGCGCTGGTTACAGGAGGACGCCTTCATAACCTGGACAGCTCATAAAAACCTATCCTCCTACCTCCAATCAGCTGAAAAGTTCAACTCCCAACAGGCAACAGGCAATTATTTTCTGCTAGGTTCAATTTCATCATCACCTACCGCCCTGATTCCTGAAATATAAAACCCGATGCTCTGTATCTACAGTTCCCTCTCGAAGAAAATCTGCCCACCGTAGACCCGAATCTTAGTGCCATCGTGAGCATTGAACACTCAACAGAATGAAGCTGACCCAGGTAGCCCCGGTACGACTCCCAGGGAGTTGCCCCCCTGCTCAGGCCCTGTGTTGAAATACTCACAGTGGAACTTACCCGAGTTTAAGTTTTGCTTGAATAAATAAAGAGTTAAACTGACATTGGTCAACTGGGTCTAAGTCAATAACATAGTATTTGTTAGAATGAAAGGACTCAAATGACATCAACCTGATGTGTGTTTTTAGACTTGGTAAAGGTTTCTGTCTATTGATGCTCAGACCGCAGCACTGTTTTTATTTTCTGTTCAGACAGTGAGGAATGTAAACAGAAGTCAGACAGAAAGACAAGCATCTCAGATTCTCAGGAAGCAGACAGCTGACTGTGTGTGTGTGTGTGTTTATCAGATCACGTCAGTGACAATCACGCTCCAATTTTTCCTGACCGATTCTTTCAATGAGTACAGATGTTCAGATGTCCCGATTGATATGACAGAAAAGTGAGATTTAAACTCTAAAACAAGCCAGAGGCACGTGTTCCAGTGCATTTACAGACACAACCTTTGTGCTCACAGTTAGACGTGTAAATAAACGTGTAACCTCTGTGATAAAACTATTGAAGCAGTACAAGTGCACCTATAAAAATAATCACACCTGATCTTCATTGATCTTAATAAATCGCTCTGTGACCAGCCTGTGCACTTTTTATTAAACTACATGGTTTGAAGTTGAGCTCAAATTCAAACAAACAAGTTTTGCACACAAACAAAAACTATCCTGACTGCAGAGCAGCAATATGAACTTTGAGCAATGGGAACACAACCTCTGGCAAACCAGTCTCAGGTAGATTCAGAGTTTCACAGCACAGTCAGGTCTATTTAGCCAGCTACATGATTGTTTAGGTCATTTTGCCTCAGTACACCTACACAGGAAACTGTAATCAGAAACATGCAGACTTTCACACTCATTTCAAAAGGTCTGAAAAAATAAGTATTGCAATATTATTTTAGGAGCTGCAGCCATTTTATACACAGCTCCCCATTCAAAGGCTCAAAAGTAATCGAGTAGTATCATGGACACAGGATGATGATCATTCCCTCATTAATCCATAGAAAATGAATTCAGTTCAATTTATTTATTTATGTGGCACCAAATCACAACAACAGTTGCTTCAAGGTGCTTTATACTGTAAGGTAGACCCTACAAGAAAACAAGAAAACAAAACATCCAATATTGTTTGATTAATGTGTTTAACTTGACTGCAGCACTTTATATGAGTTCCACAGAGAAGTTGATGCTAACAAGAAGCCATAAAAATGTTAGCAGTGGCAAATCTACAATCTGGTCCATTCTTTAAAAAAAAAAACATCACCCTGCAGGTTTGTCAGAAAATGATTTAAGCTGTGATTTTGTCTCACAGAAAGCTGCTCACAGCTGGCAGAGGCTTAGAAAGTCTCGCGTCAGCTTATTTGGAGTATCAGATGAAGATGTGTTAAAAATGTATCAGCCAATAAGACACCCGATTCTACATTTACTCAGCAAACTCAACGGAGCCTCCAACCCAAAGCAGCCACACAACACCAGCAACAACAAAACTCCGGGTTCATCTCAGCACACTATGGCTTCAGAGGCATGGATTTCACAGCCTGCGCCCTGAGGTTTAAAGCACGATGGCTGGGGAATGGTGAGAACGGTGGGATGACAATATCAACCTTGGACCCCACCCCACCTTAGACGGACGTCAGTCTAATTAATGCATTTACGTCAATAAACTTTAGAAACACATTTTTTCCTTAATAAACTTTAATTCCACTCAAAATAGACTGCTGGAATTGCAGGACCACGGACAGCGACTGAGGATTTCACGGTGATTGGTGCTCCAACAGGTGAGTGGGGGATGTGGTGCTGCCCTAAGAGTCAGAATCCTGGAAGGACAGCCATGTGACGCCTCACTGACAGGCCCTCATACCAGACTCTTAAATACATGTGTTTGTCAGTAATGATCCAAGTTACTTTCAGTCTTACTGGTAACTGACACGAACGACTGGCTGAAGAGTTTGAGTTGGTCATTCACAGAATTACTGTTATTATTGAAGGTTACATGTGCTCTTAAAGCCTCAGACTGACAGTCTTTGTGCTTGTTTGAGAAAAAAGGGTTGATGCTATTGGCTCTATGATTGGCCGATTCTTGGACTTGACCAATAGCTGTTCTTCTACACCTATGCACAGTGTAGCAGAAACCCTCATGTAGTGCCGAGTGTGCATCAATCCACTCATGTAAGCTACTTCGTTGTAATATATAACAGATATTAGGGAACATGTACAGAAGGTCGGTGAAAACAATCTGTACATGTTTCAAGAATATTAATATGTTTCAATATTCCATAAATACTGTTTATGTACATGTGTTCAGTAAAATAACATAGTAGCTGTGATGTTGTAACTTGGTCCTGCTTTAAATAATTTTTTTTGTACTTTGGGCTTTTTATGGTCCTCGCTGTCCTGTAGTTACAAACGCAAGCGGTCAACTGGGAATTGAACGGTGCAGTTTGCTTCTCTGTTTTCTAATTTGTGATTTTTATTGACAGGATGAACACAACCAGAACATAATAAGACTGAAAGGGGACCTCATCACAAACAATACGCATACACCAAATAGACTGAATAATACTTCTGTCACTGCTACCTTAACTAACGCTGCGACCTTTTGGATTTCTTCCTTGACAAAATGAACACAGTTCGATCTAATACCATTCAGTCAAATCGCCTTTAGGTAGTTTCATACCCAGCTGTCTGATTTGATTTCACCCCACTGTCCTTATATGGCATCACTCTTTGAAAAAGCCTTGAATGTTGAGTTTTCTTCATTTATGAAAGCCAGTGACACAAATCAGTTGCACAGCGCAGGTCATAAAGACAAAAAGACCCGGATGTCCTGTTTTTCTGTCCTACAGACAGAACAGACGTTACCATCCTGGACACGTTGGATGGCACAGGCTTGAGCCATTTTTGACCCAGTATTTAAACTCTGACATGCTTTCATTCATCTTCTTCTAGCTGCTGCCTTCAGAGGTCACCATGTCCCAGAATCCTCCTCTGTCACACCAACCTTCTTCACCACATCCATCAATCTTCTCTGTGCTTGTCCTCTTTTCCTCCTGCCTGGCAGGTCCATCGTATCCACTCTCCCTCCTCTGCACATGTGCAAACCATCTCAGGCTCTCTGACTCCCCCTTGATGGACCCAGTGAACATCTGAACAGCTTCAGCTCTGTAACTTCCAGCTCAGTCCCTTGCTTGACCCTCTGCTCCTTCGTCTTTGCCTCTCCTTCTGTCTCCGTCTCATTCAGACACATGTATTCTGTCTTCTTTCGTTCCTCTTCTCTGCTGGATCTCCACCTGCTCTCTGCTCTCACTACAGATCACAGTGTCATCTGCAAACATCAGTCCACGGATTCTGAACTTACTGGTCGACCCATCTGTCCCTCTTATGGCACGCCTCACCTCTGTCTCTCTGTCCTCATACTGCACCACCCTCACATACTTCCTAATGCAGTAGCACAGTTCCTCTCTCAGCAACCAATCATCTGCTTTCTCTGATCTTTCTCTGATCCACAAAGACACGGTGACACTCCTTCAGTTCGCAGCAGATGGCCCCGCCCCTCCCTGAGCCTGGTTCTGCTGGAGGTTTCTTCCTGTTAAAAGGGAGTTTTTCCTTCCCACTGTCGCCAAAGTGCTTGCTCATAGGGGGTCATATGATTGTTGGGTTTATCTGTATATGTATTATTGTAGGGTCTACATTACAATATAAAGCACCTTGAGGCGACTGTTGTGATTTGGCGCTGTGTAAATAAACATACTGCCCTCCTGCATGTCTCTCCTTAACATCACACCTACACAACAGCTTTTCATCAGCCCTGTTCACCTGTCCATTGAAATCAACCACCACTTTGACCAACTTCCTCCCCAATGTCTCTTTGTCTTCTACCTGATCTCCAACCTGTAGGGCATACACACTGATGACATCCAGCATCGACCCTTCAATTCACAGCTTCAAACCCACGATTCTGTCTGACACTTTCTCCACGACACTATTCGCTGTGGGATCAATAAAGTGTCTGTCTATTCACAGACTCTTCCTGTCCTCCTGTGCAATCCCATGTAGAAATCCTACAAACACCCCGATGTTTAATTGCACCTCGTACTGAAAGATAAACCTAAATGTACTGATGTAGCTATGCTCTGAGGGGTCATCAGGCAGAACAGTAGGACCTGATCCAGGATGTTCCTCTTCACACATCCCACACCGAGTGTCCCTGTTGATGTAGTGAGTGTGTTTTTTTTCCTCTGTGGGCCCCAGACAGCGAGTTTCTCAGCAGGCAGCAGTGTTTGTGTTAGCAGCCGCATTCCTGCAGCGTTGTGTAAACGAGGTTATCAGTGAGGCGTGGCTATCAGCAGGAATGTGACTGCTATCACTTTATCTGCTGTCAGGACTTTGTTCTGAACGTCTCCCAAACCATCATCCTTCCATCCACCTCCATTTATGCTGCACTATCACTACTTACGCTGTCATGACTCTCTGCACTCACATCACCTCTTCATCAGCACTCCGACTGTACTCAAACCGGCTTCCAGCATCTTCCATTAATCACCATCCCTCCATCTGGGGTGCCGAGATGAAGGGACTGACTGGCTGACCAGAAATCCCGGCCGCTGATTGGCCGGCGCCGCTGCTGTTCCCAGACAGACTGAACCTGGTGACCTCAACGTGACAGGCAGGGTAAAGAAAACAGTCTCCATCTCTACAACATCTGAGGATCCAGGTCTGATCCCTGAGGGACTCCAGAGGACCTGAACAATCAGACCCTGAGCTCCTGAATTTAGTCCAGTGTCGTTTACATACAGATGAGGACAAAATATTATGAAATTTAATGTTTGTCACTTACTGTTTTCTAACAGTCAGGAATTTTTAAACGTAGCATTTCTAAACATGCTTGTTTTCCTTGTTTCTATTTGCATACAATCACAGAAGTATGAACATACAAAGTTTAAGAAATTCAAAGAGAGCCACACGGTACAAAACAACTTCAGACTGATGTGCACACAACTGTGCCGTCAACGACCACAACAGACGTCGCTCCAGGTGAAGAACGACGTCCAGAAAACCAAAGAGAACGTCACTGAGCCCTGACTTCAATCCCACTGAAAATCTGTGTGGTGAACTGAAGACCGAGGTCTATGCCAGAAAACCATCGAGTCTGGAGAGCTGCTAAAAAACAATTAGCTGGGATTGCTCAGGAGACGTGTGAGACTTGTTAAAGCTGCAGCGACCGCTGCCTGTCATTTACTGCATGATACGCAACTGACTATTAGCTTCAGGGGGCTATGCACCGCTCAGGGTGAGATGCACACTGGCCCCTCTCGTCTTCAGCCTGCAGGCCATCTGTAAAGGATCCACCAAGCACCTGACACTGTTAGCGTCCTGCCAGGTCGTTGGGTTTAGATAATATTCCCTCTTTTTATGGAGTTTCCACATGTTAAGAACACACAAACTGTAGACACCAACAAACCTGCTATACAGTCAGATCATCTATCACTGGTAGTTTTGCATTAAAAAGAAAAATCAGCTCTATGCTTCTAAAACGTTCTCCATCACTTTTGCTTTCATCAGGTCTAATCCGGGGCTGCTGACTTTGTGGAGCCTCTGCTCACTAATCCTTCACTGAGGCCAACTCCGCCAGCGAGGCCGAGACTTAACCTTCATGAAACATGATTAAAAGATTCATCATCAGGCTGACGGTAAACAAAACACTAACAACTGTTTCAAATCCTTCAAGAAGAAAAACATTCACTGCTTCAAAGCTGGCTTTTGTTTTTTGTCATATCTGACGAGGACGCACTGGCCCCTGGGACGCTGATATATCTGCAGTTATGTTGATGTCAGCACCGTTTGATTGGTTTCAGTAATATGGCGTCAGCTGCTCCGCATCGAGTGCCTTTCTATGTTTCATAGATTTACATGTTACTGATGAAATATGGCAGTTTGGGCTGTTCAAGAAGCTCTGATGGCGTTTTTGACTGAATGAATCAATTGTTAAAGATAAATAAATAAATCAGCTGATTACTCCATAATAAAAATAACTGTTGGTTGCAGAAGCACTGTTTAGTTCAGTGTTGCAGTATCGGCAGGAGTGACTATAATCAGCTGTCTCCTCAGTCAGTTTCCCATCTCACGTTCCTCCACCTTCAGTTAGCAACATTAGCCATTATTATTCTCTGCAGTCACAGTGCAGTTAGCAAAGTGGACATGAAGCTGTTCTCCACCTGCTGAACCAGAAATATAATCACTGAGACCCATCAGACTGCAGGACGAGAGCCTCAAACATTGCCACAGTGACCCGGCCTGTACGCCTGCTGGTAGGAAAGCACTGGAGGTAGCTAGTGTTCAAATTAATAGAGACAGGTTGACCATTAGTTTGTTGTCTGTGGATGGCATCATTCTCTCTGACAGATGATAGAACAGAAATAAAATGACCGTCAGAGCAAAGCTCATGTGTGGACAACCCTGGAAAAAGGACTCTGCAGAGGTAACGAGATGAAACGATGTGGGAAGAAGCTTCATTCGGGAATAGCAGCTTGTTTTAGATGTTAGTAGTTTCAGTGGATTAGCTCATGGCAGAGAAAGTTATTCTACAGTTTCTGGTCAGCGCTGTTTAAACGGTGTTTTCATGTCTCCTGCCTCTGTGGGAGGAGCCTTAGCTATTCAGAGTCTTAGCTAACAAAAGCAGACGGCACCAATCTGATGCCAGGTGCGACTGACTGTGATTTCACTGGCTGTTTACTGCTGGTTGGCAGAAGCTTGTGTTTCTTTGGTCACTGTGAAGTGGATCGTGGTGTACAGAGAAGCTGAAGCTGAAGCTCCTCTGTGAGCACCAGGATGAGTCGTCACCGTTAAAGAAGTCCGATTTCAGAATCCAATTCAGAAACAAGCGAGGATGGAACGTGAGATTCGTCATCTCTCTGAGAAGACTGCAGGACTCAGGCTTCAAGGAGAAGCTCAGAGTGGAGGTGGCTGCTTGGTGGATGAATCCTGAGCTCCATCTGAGCGCTCAGGATTCATCTGCTGATTAAAGGCAAAGGACAGAACGTGTCATTAGACAGTACAATATGTGAGAGCACATTTATGATGCCTGCGATGACAGATAGCAATGGCAGTTTTATTTATATAACAGCCAGAGGTTCTGTTGCTCCCTCCATCTGACGCAGGACTCAGACCTGAACTCTGTAACACCTGTAATGCATCACTGTCCCGAAACTCCACATCACAATTTGCATTAAATTAAAATACCAGTACCGAAGACTCTCTGTCTCTCTTCCACAGCATGTCTTTATCCTGTCTTCCTTCTCTCACCCCAACCAATCACAGCAGATGGCCCCGCCCCTCCCTGAGCCTGGTTCTGCTGGAGGTTTCTTCCTGTTAAAGGGAGTTTTCCTTCCCACTGTCGCCAAAGTGCTTGTTCATAGGGGGTCATATGATTGTTGGGTTTTCTCTGTATGTATTATTGTGCTATCTACTGTACAATATAAAGCACCTTGAGGCGACTGTTGTGATTTGGTGATGTATAAATAAAACTGAATTGAATTGAATTGAATTGAAAGGCCCAGTGGCAACATACGGGTCGGACTCATCAGAACAACAAGCAAAGGTTTGAGAAAGATCATGTAAAAAGAAAAAAGGATGTGAAATTATGTGAAGCCGTGCATTTCCTGCAAACACCAGAATAAAACAGTCTGCACCTGAGTACAGAAGCACAGCTGTGAGGTCTTCATTTCTCAGCTGGAGGGAAATTTAAACGTTGGCTTCAAGCTCAGTGACGACAGCACAGCCCAACTATTGGCCAGGACAACTGATGATGTCATCCCACCAATGATTCATCTTTACATCATAAGACAACTTCCACACTGTGGTCTGCGATTTGACCAATAAGAGCAGAGATACTTTAACCATGGAAACAAGCTAATGGACAGACAACTTGTTTCAGCTGACTCGATTTGATGACATCACACAGTAGTGAAAGACAACAAGCTGTGAATGGCTGGTGGCCAATGTTTGCTGGATCAGACTGAAAGGGCTTATAAAGGCAGAGGTGGACTCACCCCGAGAGCTGCTGGCAGGGCTTTGAGTACGATCAGGAGGCACCTGAAGGAGAGAGGACACAGTTGAAACACAAACACAAAGGAATGATAAAAAAAACGTTGATCCACGGTGATGCATAAAGCCCCAACCAGCTTTAAACAGGCAGCAGCTATTAAACTATGAAATGCACCCACACTCAGGGTTCCCACCAACACTACGAAACTGTACGGCAGGGGTGTCCAACTCCAGGCCTCGAGGGCCGGTGTCCTGCAGGTTTTAGATCTCACCCTGGGTCAACACACCTGAATCAAATGATTAGGTCATTACCAGGCCTCTGGAGAACTTCAAGACATGTTGAGGAGGTCATTCAGCCATTTAAATCAGCTGTGATGGATCAAGGACACATCTAAAACCTGCAGGACACCGGCCCTTGAGGCCTGGAGTTGGACACCCCTGATGTACGGTAAGACTTGGTTTATAAGCCAAGATGTAAAACGCATACTGACACCACAGTTTGTTTGAAGAAAATAGTCTATGGTTTGTAATCTATGGTTAAAAGAGGGTGATGAGGTGGAGCAAGACATAGTGCGCTTAAAGTTAATCCAGGCATCCGTACCTCGCATCTGAGCACGTGCATCACCCAAACACTCAGGCAGAGTTACAGACGTGTGTAACATGTGCTAATGAGCAAAAACAGCAACTCCAGTTAGCTGAGGTGAAGCATAGCAGACAGCTAGCAAATACAAACACCTGTGTCACCATCCACCTGTCAGCCAAAGAGGCCCCGCCCCTAAACTTTAAACCTTATTACATATTAACCAGGTGAATCCTAAAAACATTCTTCTACTGTACAGGTGTTATGAAGGAGGGACCAAACAGTTTGTGTATCAGGCTGTAAACATGTTTATTTCTGCTGTACAGTTTTAACATGGGAGTCTATGGGACTGACTCACTGCTGCCTCTGCTGGACATCAGAGGAACTGCAGCTATTGGGACTGTAGAGTCGGTGTCTTTTGTCACTGTAACATTGTTACGTGTTGCATGGGTTGTGCTGCTGTTTGCACATGAACTCATCTTCATTGTAAAAGAATTTAGTGTCATGTTACCAAAGACGAGACTGTCAGCAAAATGTGACAGCTGCAGGTGAAAGGTTGCCCTCATTTCAGATCAGGGCTCAGTTTGATGTGTTCATGCAGCACAAAGAGTGTACACAACAAGTGTGTACTACACAGGAGTGTAAAAGTACGTCAGCAGTACCAGATAAATCAGGATTATTATGGTATGTCAAACATGCAACAATAAAATATGATCTTCTTCTTTGGTGTGCTGAGACAGACTCACCGTGAATTCAGTCATGGAAACTTAACAGACGTGTTCACATGTGCGGTTTTATTTACCAGAGCAGATTGAGACCACAGGCGTCAGAGCAGGAAGTCAGCAGCATATTGCCCTCGGCTCAGAGGAAGTCCCTCCTGCTACACTCTGACTCCGCCTCCAGCCAGTTCTCGGCCTGTGAGGACACTCCGACGCTGTTGGTCGTCCTGCAGGAACAAAGACAAACTGAGGCTGAAGATGATGAAGGTGAAACCGCACACACCTGAGGTAAACCTGACCAGGATCAAACCGTCAGAATAAAAATCGTAACAATAATAATGATGAAATATTAAACGTGACTGCTCTCGTAATCGTTAGTTTTCCAACTGTATTCTCACACCTGATGATTTTTATGTTTGTATCAGACAGAACCATCGTGCGCTGAAAGCACACCTCCCTGAAGGCTGTGAAATGTTATCGTCTGTGAATTCAAAAAACAGAAATCCTTCCACTCCTCCACACAATAGGACCTCGTCTCGACTCCAGGGAAACAAAGAGTGTTTTTCCTCTGCATACCTGCCACGAGGATAAAGCATGAATGAAGATAATGTCTCTTTCAGAGCAGTAAGCATTCGTGAATATCTGACATCAGATGTGCAGCCCTGTCCCGTCTCACAGCACCAACAAATTCCTCTAAAAGTTCCTGGAAGGGATTCAACTCCAGAAGTTCAATTAGCGCTAAGTTGATCCGCACTTCACACTTACTTTATTTTCACTAATACTGTCACAGTACTGGGTCTGAGGTCTGGGACCGAGTTTGTGTAATTTCAGTTTAAGTTATATTCTTTCAATGATTGTTTTCTGCTTGCATTATATTTATAGTTCCTGGTTTCTGTTCGGTATGTGTGCCTCCCCTGTTCCTGGTGTTCCTGGTGTTCCTGGTGTCGTGTCTCCAGTGAAGGTTTAGTTCTGGATTCTTGTTCTCCTTATTTGTCTCTGTGTTGTGTGAGTTCTCTGTCACTACGTCTTCCCTGTGTTCCACGTCTCAGTCTCAAGTCTGTTTCATGCTTCCTGTTTTATTTTGATAGTCCTTGTCCTGTGTTCAGTTTGTTGAGTTTTGCTTCCCCTTTGTTTCGGTATGTGTGATTAGTCCCAGCTGTGTCTCCCTCCTGTGTCTGATTCATTGTTACTCCGTTGTGTATTTAAGCTGCGTGTCGTCCTCTGTCCGTTGTCGCGTCGTACCGTCATGTGGCTGTCTCTCTCCTGTGTTCCTCGGTCCAGTAAACTCCCAGCTCCCAGTTTTTCTGTTTGCTTTCCTCACGCTCTAGTTTTGGTTTCTCATTTAAGTTACGTTTTGGATTTTTGTCGCTCAGATGCTCACAGCAAAGTGCCTTTTTGAGTTTATCCACACGTGTGTGTTGAGTCCTGTATTTGGGTCCACGTCCTGCCTGCCGCTTGGGTTCAATTCGAGGTTTCCAGCTGGAAATTTGTCAGAGCTGCTGCGACAAAGGATTCGTGTAGGACCATCCACCTGCTGCACATGTGCAGATCTACACACACTACATAAATCGGATCAACACGTCAACATTTTTGTATTAAAGTCAGTCAAAGAACTACAGATACACACTAAATGAGCCTGAAACCTGATGGTGGTGTTGGGCTGCCGTCAGTGTGGAGCTGGTGGAGGTCTCAGCACCCCCGACTCCATCAGCTGCTCCACGTCAACAGGTGTGAAATCACCTGCTGACCAATCAGCCCTGTGATAAAATGGCAACACCATACCTGCAGGATCCATCGAAAAAGCTCCAGCGAGGCTGGAAACATGAATGAAATGCTCGTGTTTCCTAATCATGACGTTCTGACAATACTTAGTCTGTAACTCTGTCCTGGTTTCAAACAGGTTAAAATTCATTTCCAGTCTTACTGACACAGTCATGCAGGCTTCTCCTCTCTCACTGTCAGTCACAGTCTCTTCTTCCTCCGCTCCCAGGACACTAATCCATGCTTCTGATTGGTCACATGCCAGCCTCACTCCTTTCATGTGAAGCTCACATGAAGCTGGTTATTAACTTAGTGAACTGATAACCTGCTTCGTTAGTTTCAGTGAATCCAGACATCAGGAAGATATCACAGGTGTGTTAAACTCACTTCCTGGTACAGGCCTCTTAGCTGCATCTGTTTGTGAGTAACTTCTTGCTTGGACAGCCAATCAGGACTTCTAAACTTTGTGTTTGAACTGCACATGGACAGCATGCTGCACAGGAGCATCACAGGAACCCTGACTTGACTCCATCAGCAGCCCATGCTCCCCACATTCATGTTCTTTAGAGGATGCTGATGCTAAGAGCAGCAGCAGGTGTGTCTGGAGGTCAGCCAATCAGAGAGCTGTGTCTCTATAACTTGTCAGCCTTTTACTGCTCCCTGATTGGCTGCTATGACTATGATGTTGTATTTGTTGCAGGTGTTTAGATAAAGTTAGAAATGGGAAGCTTCTGTGATGCATGTTTAATGTGAAGAAAGTTGATCTAACAGCATAACGAGTTCCATCAGCTCTTGCTTTAGCGACACTGTCTGGACTGATGGTTTCAGTAACCTCCGCCTGCTACAGGCGCTAGCAGCACAAACAGCTGTTCGTGATGCTAGCAGCACAAACAGCTGTTCGTGATGCTAGCAGCACAAACAGCTGTTCGTGATGCTAGCAGCACAAACAGCGAGAAGGGTCTGGCTGCAGCCACTGGGGAGCGCCATATTACCTCCACAGTAGCCGGAAGCACGTGACCTCCACACCAACCGGAAACACGTGACCTCCACAGTATCCAGAAACACGCATGGATACCGTGGAAGACTTGCAAGTGGATCGCAAAGGTTGGGACAGACTCTTTCTTAAATAAATTTGCTGTTAGTAATTTCATAATTCTAGGAATCGTCTAGTTTGCTTACACTGATCATGTTGCCACTTTTTTGCGTTACAACAACATTCGTTCTTATTTTAATTTTTTTTTTCATCGTGCTTCATGGCAGAGAAGCACACAGCTATGTGTTTTCCTGGCCCTGGTTTAAGTAAGAGAGCTGGATTAACGGCTTCTGTGGGCGAGAAGAAGAAAAACAACACATTTTACATTAGAATATGATTTATTGTTGGTGTCAGAGATGCAAAATAACGAAGTACAAATACTTCAATACTGTACTTAAGTAGAATTTTCTGGTATCTTTACTTTACTGCTGTACTTTTTTGTGCCTACTGTATACTTCTTTATACTTCTCACATTTTAGCACGCGTATCTGTACTTTGTAATCCGTACATTTGTAAATCAGTCCCCCGCCCGCGTGCTTCGGACGCAAGTTTACTTCAAAATTTTGTACATAAATTATATGGCTTAAAACTTTCCTTTTGGCTTAAAACTTTCCTTTTTGCTAAAGCATATAGTTAGGGCTGGACCAGGTGACCCTGAATCCTCCCTTAGTTATGCTGCAATAGACGTAGAGCTGCCGGGGATTCCCATGATGCATTGAGTTTTTCCTTCCAGTCACCTTTCTCACTCACTATGTGCTAATAGACCTCTCTGCATCGAATCATATCTGTTATTAATCTCTGTCTCTCTTCCACAGCATGTCTTTCATCCTGTTTTCCTTCTCTCACCCCAACCAATCACAGCAGATGGCCCCGCCCTCCCTGAGCCTGGTTCTGCCGGAGGTTTCTTCCTGTTAAAAGGGAGTTTTCCTTCCCACTGTCGCCAAAGTGCTTGCTCATAGGGGTCATATGATTGTTGGGTTTTCTCTGTATTTATTATTGTGCTATCTACTGTACAATATAAAAGCGCCTTGAGGCGACTTTTGTTGTGATTTGGCGCTATATAAATAAAATTGAATTGAATTGAATTGAATATTTTAGAGCTGAATAAAGGTATAAGTCAATACTTATACCTTTATTCGATTATTTTTAAAGAGAGGTGTCTAAACTGTAGAAAGGAATATGTGTACTTTTGACACCTCTGGTTATCGTCAACACTGTAAATTTCGTCATAAACAGATTTATATATTTATCAATACTCCTATTCGCTATTCTATTCTGTACTGCATTTTATCGCCCAGACTTTAGTTAGCCTCTGTTCAATTGACTGTTATATGTCAATAGAAACATATTTCACAAATTAAAGTGTCTTGTAAATTATGGGTTGTTGGTTTTTTTTCAAGAATTTTCTTCCCAAATCTCTTACATGTTAACTGCAACTTGTTATTTCTGCTAAAACCTGAACTTACATGTGTATATGGTGTTTATCTGTTTTTCTCTCTGTTTTAGATGCACATATCAATCTGGCATTCAGGCTTAAAGCAGGATTGCAGGAATGCAACACGTGTTGCAGGGGACTCTTTCACTGCCCTCTGTGCCCCACTTTCAGCCCTACTGTCAGGGCAAAGATTGAGGAGCATCTAAGTGTGCATATAAAAAATGCTTTGCCTTTCAAAGGTATGTTTGTATTAAATATACTTAATAGTTATGAATATGCACTTCTGCAGTATCTTTGTTGACTTAAAAGTTGCTGTTCACATTGTACAGCAGCGCATTCATCAGCGAGAGAAAAAAGTGTGTTTTCATTAAATATTTTTTTCCTGTTCACCACATTTCCTGACAGCTCTTGTGATCCACACCATTTTGCTTTCATTATTGAGGATCGCTTGGATATTTTTGTTAATATGTACAATCTGATTGTTAGATAAACTGACTGCATTCTATACAACTACATTTAAATTACATGTTGTTGTTGTTTTTTTTTTTTCTCTCTCTTACAGACAAAATGATATGCCGGTGCACTTTCACTGCCCTGTCTGTAACATGACAGTCATACAGCGTGGGGATATGGCAAGGCAATTATTGTCATGTCAGCATTCAGCATTGCTCCCCACTGAACTCTGCGAGGAGCCCCGCCTCTCTCCCTCTGCACTCGCGTGGAGCCCCGCCTCTCTCCCTCTGCACTCTCGTGGAGCCCCATCTGCCTCTCGATGTCTCCAGCATCTAAACCATTTTCTGAATCTTCAGTAGAACATTCATGTGCTCTACCCTCTGTGCTAAATGAAACTGCGGCTTGTGGAAAGTCCTTGAAAATGAAACGCCCTCACTGTGGTCTTAGTCTTCTTAAAAAAAACTTTAAGGCTCACATGATGAGGAGGCATTCAAACAGATCAATAGATGTTTGCCTGGCCTGTCATCTGCAGTGCTTTTGTGTAGCAGGACTTCTTCCTCTTTGTTTTTCAGTTTGCAGAGGACATGGAGCTCTTTTTAAATGTGCTGACGAGCAGGGATTACGGGTCAATTTGATGTTTGACATGTAATGGACAGATGAAGGCTCTGGCTGTTTGTTTGTGTTTTTTATGTGTTGTTTGTTTTTCAGTGTACAGAATTCCAGTTAAACTTATTATAAAATGTTCACTTGTTTCCATGTCCATACTAATAGTAAAAAATGTAAATGTAACAGCATTGTTTATACTTGTAACTTCAGAGTAAAAAGCTTATTGTTGATATTAACATTAATATATTACCCTGTAATCAATAATATTTGTATACATTTTACGTATTAACCCTCTGGGCTCTATCCTGGCCATTTGGGGCCACTTCACTTTTTTTTGACTACTACACTGCAGTGGACCAAAAGAATGACACAGGTTTGATCTTAAGGATCTAATACTTGTGTGTGTTTGTGCATGACATTGCAATGCAAATATGTATTTGCAAGATAGACTGAAATAAATTATGACGCATCAAATATTGCACAGGCTGCAGTGAATTTCTGTTGATACGGGCTATTGAGCTTTGAGTTTCCCAGTCAAACTTAGCTTTGAAGCACCTGCTAAAAACTGTTTTACTCTTGTACATTTCATAACAAGACACCATAGCCAAAATATTAACTCTCAAAAAAAAATTCAAAGCTGCAGCTGCAGCACACACAGCAACAAACACTGTTAGTAAATGTGTCCTGGAGTTTATGCAGGTACAGAAAGTGCTGTTGCTGTAAGTAAGCCTAACAGCTTCCAGATCACTTATTTTTCTGGAAAGATGGTAGGAAGGGCATCACTGCTCATCTCTACAGTCTCTACAGTCTTGGAATACAAGCCTTTGTCCCATGAAACCACTTCACAGTAGTAGGAGTCCACTAAAACCTATAAATGAAGAGCGATCCTGGAAGAAATGGGGCGCACACTAGTGACCTCAACAATTGTAAGACAGCTTTGTCCCCGATGCTCAGATGAAAAAAAAGGAAGATTCATGAAAACATTAGGACTTTATCACCGTTTTATCTGAAAAGTTACTGGTAATATATAACCTAACTGGCTATAAAGAGTAAAAAATTTAGATACAATTTTGGTTTTGCTGAAAAGGACTGGTGCTAATTTAAAGAGTCACGTCGGTAAAAGTAGATAAATGTTTTAATAAATATACATTTTATAGCATTTTGTGAACATACACAAAAAGTGGCCATTTTTGGCAACGAACAAGCTGAGAGAGTTTTATATTTTTTGCTCTCCTTGAACAAAAATAACAGTGCATAATAATCAGTGTTGATGTTAATCAATTAGATGTCCCCGACTCTACTATTAATAACACAGCGGCCCCTCGTTTATCGCGAGTTACGTTCTAAAAATAACCCGCGGTAGGTGAAATCCACGAAGCAGCCAACTTTATTTTTTACAATTATTATAGATGTTAAGACTGTAAAACCCCCTCACTACACGCTTTATACACTTTTCTCAGACAGGCATGAACATTGTCAGTAGAAACATAAGTCCAGTATTATGGAATGAAACGTATCGTCGGCATTGTTGTGTTTGTTTGGGAGAAAACTTACAAACATACAGAGCAGCACAGAGTCACACTGCTAGCGATCGAAGATTTATGTAAATTCGACAAGCTAAACGCATTCTGTACTGTACAGCAGCGGACCCCAACCTTTTTTGCACCACGGACCAGTTTAATGTCAGACAATATTTTCACGGAGCGGCCTTTAAGGTGTGGCGGATAAATACAGCAAAATAAAATGATACAGACAAAAACTGTGGTATTTTGTAAATATAATAATAAACGTGAATTGAGCTGTGCGCCAACAACAATGACAGTGACATCCTCCTCTCTGCTTCTTAATGCTCTCTGGTCGCTATGGTAACGCGTAAATAGTTCTTTCAAATTAAGACACACAACTACAACCATACATTTCACACCGGAGCCTCAACTCTCGCGGCCCGGTACCAAACGACCGGTCCGTGGACCTGTTGGGGACCGCTGCTGTACAGGAGGCACGGGACTAGATTGATTGACAATGGTCTACAGCAATCAGAACGCACAACACGATGTGCTGTAAAAAATAGAATAAAAATCAGCGAAACAGCGAGTGTCGCGGAAGGTGCACCGCGTTATAGCGAGGGACCACTGTACAATAATTTCCAGTAGCACTGCTGATATTTGAAATGGTGAGTTTTGAGATTGTCTTCAAACAAATGCATTGTACCAGAAAAGGGTGTTTGAAGGATTGAAAATGTAAAAAGTAATGACTATTTTATACTTATGAAGAAAACTTTATGCAGAAAAAGTAGCAAAGATACAAATACAAAAAACATAACACATGGACACTTTTGGCCACGAACAAGCTAAGGGGATGGTGATTTTTTTAACAAACCCAGAGTGTTAAAAAACACTTAGAACCATTTTTATTTCTCAGCAGCATCAATAGTAACAAAAATACAATTTAGTTTTCGCTGTCAAAGTCGAGTTAACTGAAGTTACGTGTTTCCGGTTACTGTGGAGGTCACGTGTTTCCGGTTAGTGTGGAGGTCGCAATATGGCGCTCCCCAGTGGCTGCAGCCAGGTGCTCTTGCAAACAGCTGTTCAGTTTAAACTCTGTTCAGAAGTTTCATTCAAACGTTTCAAATGACAAAAACTGCAAAACGAAGCAGGAGAATAACAAAAAGTATCACCAGAAACTGAGAACGACCACAGACAGAAGGTTCATGGGACAGGGCCGAGGTGGAGCACACGACCAGAAAGGGAAAGGAAGCAAAGGGAGGAAGTAAACCTTCAAAGTAAAACAGGAAGTAACTAAAAGGCAGTTTGAAATGTCTTGAGCTGTGTCCCAAAACATAGGCTGCATCCTTCAGAGGCCGCATTTGAAGGCCGATTACGTCACAGCCAGGCGACGAAGGCCGTTCCAATTGGTCGACTCCTTCAAATGCAGCCGACAAATGCGTCCTTCATTTCCCCAAATTTGAAGGATGGGTCGGGTGTGTCCTTCGTGGCCCACCATATCCCAGAATTCATAGCGCGGCCCAGCCAATTCTAGTTTCCAACAATGGCGGCAGCTACTAAGTTTTAATATTACTCTTATTAATCTTTCTGGGTCACAAAATAAACTTTGAAGATATTTTCAGGCGATAATGTAGCTGTGTAAACTTCAAATATCTGCTCGGTTTATCAAGAGATCATATATTTGCAAAAGTGCTCCGACGTTTTCGGAGATACCTGTTACCCACCCACTCGATAGCAAGCCGGGGGGTTCAATGGTCACTCGAGCCGGCGAGAGCAGCGGACTCCCGGCTTCATCGCTTTCAGGCCCCGCTGTCTTTCGCTACTCAGGTTAAACATGATATATAAGTCACTCGGATAACTTAAAAATGTAATTGTTTGGCTTTTTTCGGTGTTTTATTTGTTCCGGAGTAAATCGGTTTGGCTGAGATCAAAGTTATTAGATTATTAGATTAAATAAAACTTTATTAATCCCTCGGGTGGGTTCCTCCGGGATTTTCACACAGCTGAATAAACGTCAAACAGAAAACTGATTAAACAGAAGTGTGAGACGGTCGAGAGTTTACGCCAGTGTCCTGTTATATTTTAGATAGCAAGGAGCAGACGGCCGAGTTTATTAAACTCCACGAGACAGCGGTGACGCAAATCTGAAGGCTAGACCGTCCAATTTCACAGCCCGGCACTTCCGGCCTTCTCGGTCTTCGAAGGACCCGGCCCACGTAGACCGCGAAGGCCGGGTCCTCAGGAGGATGCAGCCGACGTTTTGGGACACAGCTTTGGTGTGTGCTGCAGTTCAAAAATGAAAACTCAGACAGAGAAAAAGAGAAATTTACAGGTGTTTTCATTTTGTGATCATTTCTCAGCTCTTTGTATGAAACATGTGAAATAAGTGAAATCCAACAAACACAGAAGTGATGACCATCACATGACTGCGATTAGCCTGTCCAGTGATGCTAACCTCAGTGATTAGCTTTGAGCACACGGGTATTTTTCAAATCGCAGCCTCTTCTCTGCATTTGGGCGTTTGTCCAGACGTAAACTAAGTTTTGGATCACTGAAAACTGAGATTTTTAAAAACTCTGTTTTTGTGTTTACGTGTGGACGAGGAAAACAGAGATTTAGTCACGGAGCATCAAAGGTGTGCGACACGTTACTGTTTCACATCATTGTATTTCTACAGTGATACAGACAAAACACTACTGCTGTTAACCTCACACTCTTACATGCACACAGTTACTGTCCCTCTGTTTACAACGACTGCTTCTGTGCACCATCTTTGTTTATGCTTTCCCGCCCAGGCTTCTAGACTTCTGATTGGCCAATATTTCTACACAGTTAGGATTATATCACCACCTGTTGCTTTGGCATGTTCTTGACAGCGTTTCACTTTGTTTTTCAAGTTTACACGTGGACGGGATTTTAAAAAAAACAAAACAAAAACAGAAAATCTCTGTTTACAAAAATATCCTGTACATGTGGACGTAGAGGTCCGCTGCCATCTTTTACATACAGTCTATACACAAGTCCTGTTTTTGCACATACTGTAAAACAGAAATGTGTTTTAATATTTGATGGATTGTCTTTATGGTATTTTCAGTCTGATAAATTGAACTTGTGAAAGGAACAGCATGTTTAGGGAAAGTCCACTTCTGATTCTCCAGACTGGGTCCCTGAGGCTGAGCCCACAACCACCACCCGGGGAAGGTGGACCTGCCACAGCCGGGGCGAAATCTGCCTAAAGTAAACGATCTGGATCAGCCCCATCGATCCCTTCACAGCTACACGTTTTAAAGCACATGAATCAGCATCTGCGCCAAATCCGCTAATTTACAATTAACGCAGAAGCACGTGGACTTTAATGCTCATAGTGCGTCAGGAAGTATCCTCACCGAACTTCAAGTATAAATCACCACAGAGTAAAAGTACTCGAGTACTTCTCCTCATTAACGTTATTTACCTGGATGACGTGACCAGACATTCAGACTCTAATAGGCGGCTAATTAACAGCTGACTAACCATAATCAGCTGACGGTGATCGATCGGCAGCCCGATACCCAAACAAACGGTCACGTGAGTTTTCCTACCTGAAGCTGTCACTGTCCGGAGCTTCACGCGCTTTTCATGTCGCTGCAAACCTGAGCACAACTTCCCCAAGGGAGCGCACACACGAACAGCCCGCAGGTCAAGCTGCAGTGCACAGCAACAGCAGCACTTCCGGTATCCTGCGCCTGCGTGCGGTGCTGCTCCGTCCAGGTGTGTCGACAGCCTGCACGCTAACAGCCTGCTGACACACCTGAGCTTTCTCTCAAATGTCTTAACCCTGAAATTCGCGCCAGTTTAGCTCATTTATTATTCACGTGAGCTTTCTCGTGCACAGCTCGTGCACAATTAACCATTTTTATATTTTGCTTGTTGCACGTTATTGTATTTTGCACAACTCTGTTGCTTGTGAAGCTCGCACACAAGAATTTCACTCGCATGTACTGTACCAGTGTACCTGCACATGTGACGTGACAATAAAGGTGATTTGATTTGATTTGGAGTGCCTGTAGCTCCTCAGCTTCACCCTCAGGTGCTGCACTCGCAGCTCCTCCCCCCTCCTCGCACCTGAGGCTTTCTTGGGTTTGTGAAGCACTTGTTTCAGGTCTCCAGTCTTCCAGGCGTGTTGTCCTCAGAGCTGAGAGGATGCTGCCTCCGCATCAACCACACCTGCTCCTCCACCATCACAGGTCTTCTTCCTTCAGCATCACCTGTTTATTCACTGTCAGCTGATCCTGTGTGAACGTGCTCTTTAACCGCCACCTCCTTTCTTGTTTTTGGCCTTTCATCTGAGAGAAACCCTGAAATACAGTTTTTATGCTTTTCTTTTCTCTCATATTAATAAAACGCGTGATTTTTGTCTGAGAGCAGAAACCTTAAAATAAAAAAGCTTTCCCACTAGGAGCAAACTCAACCACCACGAAGAGTTCTTAGTAAAAGGATGGAGCTGTGACCAGGTTTGCGTCAGGGCCCAGGTTTTATTTTGAAGGTCACGGCGGAAGTCTCGTGCTGAGTGTGACTGTTTTGGCGTGCCGTGTCATCGGGCTGAGCTTGCATCCGAGAGCAGCTGCTGTGTCCGGGCTCCGGCAGGTGCGAGGACCCTCTGAACTGAAGCGGACCTGAGCACAATCCGGGACCCGAGCCGAGCCGAGCCGAGCCGTCGCGGCTGGAGGCAGTTGCCCGCCCGCCTGCATGGAGCCTCCGGCCGCCCGGAGGCGCAGGATCCTCCCGCTGCTGGTTCTCTGGAGCTGCCTGAGCGCTGCCGTGCACGGAGAGAAGGTGAGTGACCTTCACCCAGGTGACCAGGCTCACCTGCTGCTCAGTACTCTGCCGACAGACGTCACGCGGTCAGAGACAGGTGTGGGTGACGTCAGAGTTTTTCCAAAGTTTTTAATAACAAAAAACCCTACTATGATGATGATTATTGTTATTACTATTATTATTATTATTGGTGTTGATATAATATATTTGTTATATAATCAGGTGGAGCAACCCTGAAGGCCACCTTCAGTTCACACACACTGAGTTTTTAACCTGAGTGTCAGCCTGCACTCACACACTGCACAGCTGTATCACACCTGCACAGATACCTGCTAATCACAGTTCAGTAACATCCAAATAAAATCAAACTTCACCAAAGCTTTCGCTCAGCCTTCCTGGACGGTCTGTTACTATAGTAACCTCACAGCAGCCGCTTATTAGTCATTAAAAGGCTCCAAAAGGGTCCAGGGGTCCAGTTCGGGTAAAGCCTAGCAGCACCACCTGTCACCATCCACCTGTCAGTCAAAGAGGCCACGCCCCTAATAATGCAAACTTTAAGCTTTAACACAATCTAACCAGGTGAGTTATGGAACAGTATGTGGTTACAGACTTATTAGTGACGTTAATTATCAGTCAGTTTACTGATGATGATCAATGAGAGTTATTAGAAATGACAAGACTCTCTGTCGCTCACCTGCTCAGGTACTAACAGTAACCCTGCAGGAGGTTGAGCTGCACAAGTTTCCTTTTTCTGTTTATTGCGGATATCAAAGAATCTACAAAGAATGTCAGACAGGAAATAAAAGCCGTCTGTCTGTGTGGAGTCAGACGTCCTAAACCAACAGACAGAAACCCGACTGTCCGTCTGTCTGTTTTCTGTTTCACCCTTTTGTCTTCATCTGGTGTTATTACTGACCCGAGTATACGCACTCACACACACACACACATACTCACACAGTGATGTGTTGAGCCGAAAGCACCATGTGACACTGTGGCGCTCCCTCTGTGTAGCCGTCATGGCCGTGCAGTCGGCCTTCAACAACACTGAGACAGATTCTAAAGAATCCCCTGATTCTGAGCGCGGTGCTGTTGTAGCACCGAACTGTTGCTGCAAGTTTCCTCCTAAATATTCGATGAAGCACGATAGAGCGGTGTTATTGCGCTTAAGAACATCTCAGGCAGGTGTAGTTACAGAGCGGCCCCCGAGGGCTGAGGTGCACAGTGCCATGAACATCGCCGGCGCTCTCTTGATTCAGTAACTGCAGCGTTGCAAACCTCCTCTGGCATCAACATCAGCTCATAAGCTGTCTGCCGGGAGCTTCATGAGCTTGGCTGGTTGAGCAGCTCCTGCAGGTGTAACATCCTGGACTTGTATCCATATAGTGCAGCAAAGACCTGGATCTTGGAGCAGGCCGTCACCAGCCACCAGTCCAGATGAACCACTGCAGACAAAGAAGAGCAGATAATGCTCTGGCACACCTACCAGCCTGTTGGCTTCAGCTCAGGGGCGTAATTTCCAGGGGGGTTAGGGGGGTTATGACCCCTACAATGATCAGACCCAACAAATATTACCACCCCCCCCCAATAAAATTATGAATTATCTTACATAAATAGGCTGTTGACTTTCTTTACTCATTTCAGGTATTACCAGCAAAATAGTTGCATGTTTAATCATCTGGGAATTTACCCAGATTTATTTATTTAGACAGAGATCTTGACCCCCCAATGTTCAGCACAAAGTTACGCCGATGCTTCAGCTGGATCAGGAATGCTCAACAACCCTCAGCCCTGACGAGTCGTTTGTTGAATTTGGCTAATGCTAACACGATTAACATTATTTGATTGGAAGCCAAACAGCCATGTTGGCCTACTTCAATATCACGCTGGATCTGAGCCAGCAGCAGCAGGACTGCAGCTCCCGATGCTGCAAAAAGGCTGTCAGTCACACATTAGTGACATGTCACATGGTCAGGTGTGCCCTGATATTTTGATTTCCCACAGGTACAAAACCTTTGAAAGCCGCTGCTGTAAGCGAATCGCAGGGAACAGAGAGAAACTTGGCCCTGACCTGAGAACTACCTCGGACCGTTACAGGAAGCGGGTCGCGTTAGAGTTAGCCAACACGTTTCTCAAAGCGCTTCTTTATTCTGTTTCAGACACGTGCATCAGACATACAAAGCAGCGACGCTGGGCCACGTGACCCCGATATTGCTGCCACGATAAAATCACGGAGGAAAATCTTCCTGAAGCGCGCAAAAAGAAATCAGTCAGATTACCTGTGAACGTCTGTCAGTCTGCCGTGATAAGACCGTACAGGTGGTTCGGGTTCACCTGACTCAAAATGAAAATAATCTGATATATTTTCAGACACTTAGTCTGCAGCTCTGCGTCTGATCACGGCGCTACAGGACGTTACCCACCATCCCCTGCTCCAGAACGTGTCGAGGCACCTCGTATGGAGGCAGTCTTGTAGATGTGAGACAGGAATGAAAGATAAGATGATATCAGAGCTCCCCCCTGCTGTCTGCTAGTTCGGTTTATCACAGGAAGACCACAGTTACACCTGCAGGTTACATGAAGGTGTTTGGGTTTAACCCCACAAAAATATGTCTGACTGATAAAGAATCAGGCGGGACATGCTCAGCAGAAAGACAAAGGCTTCAACCCGAGTTTAAGGTCAGGCCAGACTAAACGATGCCGAGCTGCAGGACACATGATGGAGATGTTCCTGAGTGTGTGAGTCACTCAGGAATCACTGCAGACAAATCAAGACGGTGACATCACAGGTGATGGGTTTGGCTGCAGGTGTGACGACATTCTTAAAGAAGTCACACCTGCACTTTATAATACGGCTGTTCACCCTGTTATTAGATTATTACCTATAAATACTCACTGGAATACAAGCTGGTAACAAGAAGAAACACAAGGCTGTGACAACATTTTATGTAGTATTAGAAGTATAACTGAAAGAAGAGATGGTTACATTGTAAGTAGTTTAAAGTACTGAGTAATTTTTTTTTTTATATATACGTAATATTTCCCCTTTCTTACCCTGTAAGTACGCTTGCTCTGTATTATGGAGTCGACTAACTTTGCCTAACAGTGACTGTGAAAGAAAAACCGCAGGCCTGCAGATTCTCATGGTAGGAAATAAAGATCAGGCCTTCAAACATCGTCAGTTACTCCTCTCATCTCTGTGCAGGCGTGCCACTGCAGCGGGAAGTCTTTGTGTCACTGCGATGGGGTCAAAGGTCAGAAGGTAAGGTCTCCACCTGAACACACTGACACAGAACCAGGACCAGAATCGGTCCTGGTTCTGCAGCCGCAGCTCTCTTGTGTTTCTGCCACATGCAATTTAAATGAAGGTGTTACTGAAGTGCATTAAGGAGGTTTAGCTGTTTTTACACTGAGGCTCACAGGTAACATGTGACCGACCAGCAGGTGTCCAGCTGAGGGCTCTGCTCTCATGGTCTCGTGGCAGATTAACTCGAACTCAAGTCCAAACTGTTTAACCTTGAATGATGACCAACAAACTGAAGGACGCCGTCACTAGGCTGAAAACCTAAAAGAATCCAGTCAGAGAAACTCTAAGAACAATGAGCGCTCTGAGCAGCAACACCAGAAGATCTGGAAGACGACAGAAGGGATGCAAAACAAAGTGCACAAGGTACAGAAAAGATGGCCACGCCAGTCAGCTGAACCTGGAGCAGCCTTTCAGTTACTGAAGGCCGACAGCCACAAACACGCTGTAGCTGCAGTTGCTGCAGGACCTGCAGAGCAGCTCAGGAAGCAGCATGTGTTGATGTCTGCGGGTTCGTCAGGCCGTCACTGCAGGTGTTAGAAACAGTACAGATATCTACAATGTAAACGTTTAGATATAAACTTTATATACTGTATATAGATATAAAGTTTGATCTAAAGTGGCCATACACACTTACAATAAATCCACACCTGAGCACACACCTGTCATATTTAATCATTTTATGCTGACCAGTCTGACGGGTCTTAGATCTACGTCCCTGCTGGTTTTTGCAGGTCTGAAGTGGCTTCAATTTTCATCTTTAGTGAAGTTTTGTCTGTTGTTACCAGCCAATGAGTGCAGCTCGCTCTGTGGTTTTTATATTCCAGCTGCGTGCCACGCCCCCTTTTCAGTGTCCATGTTAAAACGACCTGCAGATATGACACACCTGTGCATCCTCTAGCGGCCTCCTCTCTCCTCCGGATGCATTTTGGAAACCGGGACATTCCCCATCATGGAGCGCCGATGTCAGAGTCACAGAGGAGGCGTTGGCCAATCACTGATGAATATCTTGCAGTAGCCCCTCCCTCTGATAACAGTATTTTGCAGTGTTTTTTATTTTGGAGGAAAATAGAGTGGAGCTGATGGATGTGCCAGGTGATGAAGGCCTGCTGATGTGGTCTCTGATCCTCTGATGTGATCAGATTTACTAATTCCAGCTCAGATCAGGTTGTTTTTCATGATTTTGTGATTTCGCCTGAAACAAACTTTTCAGTTTTTGCTGCTTTAAATGGCGTCAAGTCTTCTGTCTCCGAGCTCACAAGAGCGTGCAGGTCTGAGCCGGGCTGCAGGGAACTCTGCGGTCCTTTGTGTCTCATGCACCTGAGACCACCCAGGTGTGAGCTCTGTGATTGCAGGTGTGTTCATGAGGAGAAAGAAAGAAAGGCCGGTTCCTCTCTGCCAAGCGTGAAATGTCCCTTTGTTATGCCCGGCACCAGAGTGCCTCGAGGCCACAAACAGGAAGACTGAGACGCCTGGATCGACCCGAGATGAGCTCTCTGCTGCCCCTCTGTGGACAGCAGGTGAGCTGCCTTACCTGAACTCTGATTCTGTCAACAGGGTGAAAAAGGTTACCCCGGGGAAACTGGGCTTCCTGGAAACGTTGGTTATCCTGGAAATGAGGGCGATCAGGGCAAACTAGGAGAAAAGGTAACAGACATCCCCTTCTTCTTTTTATTGTTATTATTATTATTATTATTGTCATATCGAGTCCCTGCACAATCCTCTTTATACTTGTTTTTATTATATTACATTTTATTACAAAGTTTCTTTTTAAATGGAAATCCCATCATTAAACATCTTCTTCTTTTGCTCAGGGTGAACCAGGACCTGCAGGAAGCCCGGGTCTGAAGGGTGCCCGGGTATGACGGCCTTTACCATTTATCCCAGTGAACCTTTCCTGTTTTGGCTGCTTCCACGTCAGTGTTTTAGATGAGACCGTATTTGGATGAAAACTCAGTTATCGGATAAAACAAGCTGACACATATGCTAATGCTAATTAGAGCTCACAACCATCCAGATAAATGCTCAAACTTCACCTAAGCTCTCGCTCCGCCTTCGTGGACGGTCTGTTACTATAGTAACCTCACAGCAGCCGAGTTATTGGTCACATGATGTCATTAAAAATGCTCCAATAGGCTCCAACAGCACAAACACGGCCCAGAGGTCCAGTTCAGGTGAAGCCTGCTGGCAGCTAGTAGTGGGGGCGGGGGTCGTTTTGATTTTTTTAAGCCTTAATTTTCCCTGATTTTAGCATCATCTGAGACACATTTACCAAAAAATGTCTTGCTGACGTTGTTCTGAACTTCTCAAACCTACAGGGTTTGGCGGGAGAACCAGGTTTCCCAGGAGCTCCAGGACTGCCGGTACGGACGCTCACCATACACAGAGAACACATTAAATATACAGCACAGTAGACTGTAGGCTCCATATCTATTAGATCCTAATACGTATGGAAGTAACATGAAGAATATGTAAGAAAAAAAGACGTTCTTTGGTGTTTTTTTTTAAAAACACATAATGATAATAAAGTTTAACTTAACATTTAATACATTTCTGGATGCATTTATTTCTCAGGGACTGCCTGGACACGAAGGACCGATTGGTCGACCAGGAATCCCAGGATGCAACGGGACGAAGGTAGAAATCATGGCTTGGCAGAAGGCAGATTGAATAATCTTTTTTTCTCTCATCTCTGGAGTTTTATATTCCTCTCTTCTTGTGCTCGCCGATTGATGTATAGCCGTCTGAGCCTCACGCTCTCATCCCTGCAGCTAGTTATAGACCAGCTGTGGAAAAACTTGCAAAATGTAAATAAAAACTGAAAACTGTGATCTGCAAATGTTACAGACGCACTTTTTATTCACAACAGAGCAAAAAAAACATATAAAATGTTTAAACTAAGACAATTTAGCATTTTCATTTTGAATTTGTCTCAAAAAGGCAATACAAGTCCGTCACAGTCGCTGATGCTAAAATGAAACAGCTGGAGGGATAACAGGCAAAAAAGAACGTTTTGTAGATGCAGAGGTGCACCAATCTGCAAAAAACTAGATCTGCAAACTATTTCACAATGTTTAAATGTCAATGAAAACAATGATGCAGATGTGAAATATCTCGTCAACAAAACATTAAAAGATTCTAAGGCTGAAAATCAGTGTTGGATGTGTGTGATCGTCAGGCCTTTACGCAGCACGGCATTAACAGCAGACATGATTCTGTGAATCTGGAAATTAGTGTACGCACTCAGAAACGCTTCCAGAAATCACCCCGCCATCCACACATGCAGGTTAAAGCTGCAGAAAAGAAGCCACAGTGACCATGATTAATCCTGTGGTGGCTTATTATAAACACATAAACTGGCTTACCCAGTATGTACAAGGCTTTTATTCTGAAACTTTTACAGGAACTTGTCAACAATTTAATTGAATTTTTTCATCTTTTTGACAAGCTGTTTAAAAAGCTAGTTACATCAATAACACTGCGCAGGGAGATATACTTGTGTATCATCTGCATAGAAATCTAGAGTCACGATCATTTTGAACCACACATATTTAAGTGTCCAGCTGTCAGCAACTATCAAGGACTTTCAGGTTTTCCAAAGCTTTCCAGGTTGTGACCAGCATCAAAGCCAGTTTCGGAGAGAGTGTTTCCTATCAAAATGAATCATCCGATCGCACCCACACACACAAATGTGACTCATGTCTTTCAGGGGGATGCTGGTTTTCCAGGGCATCCTGGACTTCCTGGACCCGCAGGCAGGCAGGTGAGTCACTTTCTGTCTATAAAACAGTTAAAAATAGGCTAAGCTAACTCAGTGTGGGAAGCTATAGCTGTGAGTGTTCATGTGTTTCAGGGGCGTGATGGTCCTCGAGGCATGAAGGTAAGCATGGACACCTGAATGCTGTAATGAAGATGGCTGATTTGATCTGTGATGGTTTCTTTTAACAAATGTTCCTCTGATTCTGTTTCAGGGAGAGACGAGAGTGTTCCCCGAGACTCAGGATATAAAAGGAGCACGAGGTCCACCAGGACCAAAAGGCGCCACGGTCAGATATTTGATTTTTCTGAAATAAAGAAAAAAACTCAAGTGAGGTTCGTCGTTTTCCAAAGGAATGTCTCCACCAAACCCTTTAGACTGTTCAAAATGATCAACCAATCAGTTGAATGCTGATTGGTTCACAGACTGGACCAAATTCTGTTAAATCTTGAGATGCTTTCTATTATGAGCAGTTGTAAAATTATCATCAGATTAGCTGGTATAAAGTTTGCTCTGACTGGCTGCTGAACTGTTTTTGTGTTCCAGGGGCTCAGTGGGGATCCAGGTGAACCGGGCCTGACAGGATCACCGGGATTCTCTGGATTTCCTGTATGCTTTGGACATCCACCTTATTCAAACATTAATTGCACTCAGTAGTTCAGTGAGCTGACATCTCATGTTTTTTTTCCAGGGAATTCCAGGTCTTCCAGGGTTGAGAGGAGAAAAGGTTAGTGGGGTAACACAGTAAACTGACCTAGGAGCAGTTTGTGATTCAGAAAAACTATTCAATTCAATTCAATTTTATTTAAACAGCGCCAAATCACAACAAAAGTCGCCTCAAGGCGCTTCATAGGTACAGAGAAAACCCCAACAATCATATGACCCCCATGAGCAAGCACTTTGGCGACAGTGGGAAGGAAAAACTCCCTTTTAACAGGAAGAAACCTCCAGCAGAACCAGGCTCAGGGAGGGGCGGGGCCATCTGCTGCAACCGGTTGGGGTGAGAGAAGGAAGACAGGATAAAGACATGCTGTGGAAGAGAGACAGAGATTAATAACAGATATGATTCAATGCAGAGAGGTCTGTTAACACATAGTGAGTGAGAAAGGTTTAAGACCTTGTATGTGAGGAGCAGGATTTTGAATTCAATTCTGGATTTAACAGGAAGCCAATGAAGGGAAGCCAAAACAGGAGAAATATGCTCTCTCTTTCTAGTCCCTGTCAGGACTCTTGCTGCAGCATCTTGGATTAGCTGAAGGCTTTTCAGGGAGTTTTAGGACATCCTGATAATAAAGAATTACAGTAGTCCAGCCTGGAAGTAATAAATGCATGAACTAGTTTTTCAGCATCACTCTGAGACAGGATATTTCTAACTTTAGAGATGTTGCACAAATGGAAGAAAGCAGTCTTACATATTTGTTTAATATGTGCGTTGAAGGACATGTCCTGGTCAAAAATGACTCCAAGGTTCCTCACAGCATTACTGGAGGCCAAGGTAATGCCATCCAGAGTAAGAATCTGCTTAGATACCATATTTCTAAGATTTTCAGGACCGAGTACAATAACCTCAGTTTGATCTGAATTAAGAAGCAGAAAGTTAGCGGCCATCCAGGTCTTTATGTCTTTAAGACATTCCTGCAGTTTAACTAATTGGTGTGTGTTACCTGGCTTCATGGACAGATAGAGCTGCGTGTCATCTGCATAGCAGTGAAAATGTATGCTATGTCTTCTAATGATGCTGCCTAAGGGAAGCATGTATAATGTAAACAGAACTGGTCCTAGCACTGAACCCTGTGGAACACCATAATTGACCTTAGTGTGTGAAGAGGACTCTCCATTTACATGCACAAACTGGAGTCTATTAGATAGATATGATACAAACCACTGCAGTGCAGTACCTGTAATACCTACAGCATGTTCTAATCGCTCTAATAGGATATTATGGTCAACAGTATCGAACGCTGCACTGAGGTCTAGCAGGACAAGCACAGAGATGAGTCCACTGTCAGAGGCCATAAGAAGATCATTTGTAACCTTCACTAAAGCTGTTTCTGTGCTGTGATGAGCTCTGAAACCTGACTGAAACTCTTCAAATAAGCCATTCCTCTGCAGATGATCTGTTAGCTGTTTGACAACTACTCTTTCAAGGATTTTGATATGAAAGGAAGGTTGGAGATTGGCCTATAATTAGCTAAGACAGCTGGGTCTAGAGATGCTTTTTAAGTAAAGGTTTAACTACAGCCAGCTTGAAGGCCTGTGGTACATAGCCGATTATTAGAGATAGGTTGATCATATTTAAGATTGAAGAATTAATTAATGGCAGGACTTCTTTGAGCAGTTTTGTAGGAATGGGGTCTAAAAGACACGTTGATGGTTTGGAGGAAGTAATTATTGAAGTTAACTCAGAAAGATCAATTGGAGAAAAGAGTCTAACTTAACATCGATGGTACTAAAAGTAGCTGTAGATAATATTACATCTGTGGGATGATTATTGGTAATTTTTCTCTAATGATAAAAATTTTATTTGTGAAGAAGTTCATGAAGTCATTACTAGTTAACGTTAAAGGGATTGTTGGCTCAGTAGAGCTCTGACTGTTTGTCAGCCTGGCTACAGTGCTGAAGAGAAACCTGGGGTTGTTCTTATTTTCTTCAATCAGTGATGAATAGTAAGATGTTCTGGCTTTGCGGAGGGCTTTCTTATAAAGCAGCAAACTATTTCTCCAGGCTAAATGATGATCCTCTAAATTTGTGACACGCCATTTCCTCTCCAGCTTACGAGTTATCTGCTTTAGGCTAAGAATTATACCACGGAGTCAGGTACTTCTGATTTGAGGCCTTAGTTTTCACAGGAGCTACAGTATCCAGAGTCGTACGTAGTGAGGAGGTAAAATTATTAACAAGATAATCGACCTCTGTTGGAGTAGCGTTCAGATAGCTGCTCTGCTCTATGTTGGTACAGGGCATTGAAGATGATAACAGTGGGTGGATTATATTCTTAAAATAAGTTACAGCACTTTCAGAAAGACATCTACTGTGATAAAGTCTACTCCCCACTGCTGTGTAATCAATTATTGTAAATGTAAATGTTATCAGGAAATGATAGCCAAGTATGTAAGAAAAAACGATTTCTTACATACTTGGCTTGACGTCAGGATTCGGTTTTAGTTTCGTTTTTGTTTTTTGGGAGAAGCTGCTGTCATATGTTAACGCGGAAACCATAAAGTAACTTCTGTCTCTGTTTTTGGTTCAGGGTCAGGAAGGTCCCAGTCCAGTGATCCCAGGTCCACGAGGACTGAAGGTGGGGATAGGAGTATGGTCTATATTTACAAACTACGACATGCTCTGATTTTATACTGTGTCTAACCTGTGAAACACCATCCTCTTCATCACCATCCCTTTCACCTTCACCACCATCAGCTGTGTTTGGTTTTAGGGTGACCGGGGACCTCCAGGAGTTCCTGGGCCAAAAGGAATCAAACTGTATGCTGAGGGACCCAAAGAGCTGAAGGTCTGTTTGTCTCTCTGTCTATCACTCTGTCGCGCCGTCTGTCACACTGTCTGTCTGTCAGGCAATCTGCCTGTCGGTCTGTCTGTCTGTCTGTCAGTCAGTCTGTCGCTCTGTCGCTCTATCTGTTAGTCAATCTGTCTGTCTGTCTGTCTGTCACTCATTCTGTCTTTCTGTCACTCTGTCTGTCGCTCTGTCTGTCTGTTGCTCTGTGGGTCTGTCAGTCAATCTGTTGTCTGTATGTCTGTCGGTCTGTCAATCCGTCACTCTGTCTGTCGATCTGTCACTCTGTCTGTCGATCTGTCAGTCTGTCAGTCAATCTGTCGCTCTGTATGTCGGTCTGTCGGTCTGACAATCTGTCGCTCTGTCTGTCGATCTGTCAGTCTGTCTGTCAATCTGTCGCTCTGTATGTCGGTCTGTCTGTTTGTTGGTCTGTCTGTCTGTCTGTCAATCTGTCGCTCTGTCTGTTTGTTGGTCTGTCTGTCGGTCTGTCAATCCGTCGCTCTCTCTGTCTGTCTCTCTGTCTTTCTGTCTGTCGCTCTGTCTGTCTGTCAGTCTGTTGCTCTGTCGCTCTGTGGGTCTGTCTGTCAATCTGTCGCTCTGTCTGTCTGTTGGTCTGTCTGTCACTCTGTCGCTCTGTCTGTCGGTCTGTCTGTCGGTCTGTCAATCTGTCGCACTGTCTGTCTGTCGCTCTGTCTTTGTGTGTGTCGCTGTGTCTTTCTGTCTGTCGCTCTGTCGCTCTGTCAGTCACTTTGTCAGTTTCTCTTGGGTTTCTCTGATGTGCTTTTGTTTTACAGGGAGAACCAGGTGACAGTGGAGAAAAAGGTTGTCCTGGTCGTCGCGTAAGTGTCAAATTGTTGGCCTGGGCGAATCATAAACTTTTTTTCTTTTTTTTTTAAAGTCAAAAAAACTACGAATTATTATTCTGTGAATTTTTATTTTTAAGTGATGAGCGCTTTTGTTTTCTCCTCCAGGGTAAACCTGGGAGGTTGGGAATTAAAGGAGAGAAGGGGGAGAAAGGTGACACTGGCTCCCTGGTAGGAACAAGAAAGACATGTAGTCCCGCCTTCAATATTAAGTCACGTTTCTTTATACGAATCTAAAACCTGGAACACATTTGTGTTTCAGGGTAAACCAGGGAAGGATGGACTCCGTGGAGAGTTTGGAGAACAGGTAACCACCTGCTGAGTCAGTTTGTTTTTAACATTTGGCCCACTTAAATATTAAATCCGAATACTTTGTTAGTCACTGAGGAAATGATGTGGTCACTGTAACTTAAACTAAATTAATTAACAAAACATATTACAAAGTTACAAAGTACAACAATGAAGCTCTGGTATATACAAACAGGCCAATTATAAATATCCCAGTATATAACACAAATTTATATATATGGTTGAAATTAAGGACAACATCCGCCTCTCCAACACCACCCTAAGAAAGTCCAGCTCTATCCCCACAACATTACTGGCCTTGTGATCAGTTTATTGAGTCTGTTGGTATCTGTGACCCTCAACCTGCTGCCCCAGCATGCAACAGCAAAGAGGATAGCACTGACCACAACAGACTCATAGAAAATCCTGAGTATTTTCCAACAGATGTTGAAGGACCTCAGAGACGACTCTCGCCCTTCCTGTAGGGGACAGTGGTGTTTTTAACTCAGTCCAGGTTATTGTGTCTTTGTACTCTGATGTGTTTATAGTCCTCCACAACGTCCACTTTGGCCCCCTGGACTGAAACAGGGATCACAGGTTTCTAGACGCCTTTGGAGCAGAAGATCGCAAGTTCGATTCCTGCCTGGGGCGTCTGTATCCAGTAAGGGTCCTAAGGCTAGACCCCCTATGCTAAGTGAGCCTACCGCAGACATGAGCGAGACAGATAAATATGAAGGCATGCCGGCTCGGACGTCGCCCGGATCAACAAGGTCCGCGTCAGGTGTTGAGGTATCAGGGCACCCTGACGAGAAGTGGGCTACTGGAACAAGAAGGCATCGGTGGGCAAGAGACGAAAACAGGGCGTTGTTGGAATGCTACTACGCAAGTAACCCTGGCGGAAGGGGTTACATGAATAGGATGAGGGACCTATGGATTCTTCGATAGGAG